>NW_026137599.1:157500-162500 GCF_009805555.1 Andrographis paniculata
TATTCAAAAGGTCCGATAATGTATATATATTGGACCTTTTCAGGCAATTATAGACTCTGGGAGAAAATTCGGATTGATCAATAAAAATCGATTTTACTGCTATTTTTTTTTTGTTTTTTCTGAGTTTATTCAATTTATCGTGAAAAGAAAAGGGGATAAAGGAACCATGTCTTGATTGTTCTCTAAAGGTACGTTTTCTTCTTCCTTTTAAAAAAGGAACTAAATAAATCAATTAAATTCCGAGAGGCTTCATGAAGTGCTTCTTTCGGGGTTAAACTCCCATTTGTCCATATTTCGAGAAAGAGTATTTCTTGTTTTTGATTCCCATTCCCATACGAATGAATACTATGATTCACATTTCGAACAGGCATGAATACAGCATCTATAGGATAACTTCCATCTTTCAAGTTATGCGGCATTTTTCGAAGATAGCCGCGATTTCTCTGGATTTTTAATCCAATACACAAACTAATTGGTTCTGTCAAGCTAGCTATATGTTGTGTATTGTCGACGATTTCTACATAAGGCGGTACGATGATATCTTGAGCAGTACATATCCAGGACCCCTGACAGAAATATACGCGTCACAAGTTCCATATAGATTACTTCTCAATACAATTTCTTTCAAATTTATGAAAATTTCATGAATCGATTCTTGAATACCCATTATAGTACAGTATTCATGGGGGACATTCTCAGATTTTACACGTGTGATACATGTTCCTTCTATTTCTCCAAGCAAAGCTCTTCGAATCCCAATGCCGATTGTGTCGGCTTGTCCTTTCATAAGGGGAGATAGAATAAAGCGCCCATAATAAAGGCGTTTACTATCTGTTCTCGATTCAACACACTTCCAATGTAGTGTCCGAGTAGATACTGTTACTTTCTCTCGAACCATAGTATTATTATTTTATTTTATTGAATTATTTCTCTTGTTTCTCTTGAAATTTATTCACTGTTCATTTCTACACACGTCTTTTTTCGGGGGTCTACAGCCATTATGTGGCATAGGGGTTACATCTCGTATAAAAGTTAATAGTATACCACTTCGACAAATAGCTCGTAATGCCGCGTCTCTTCCGAGACCGGGGCCTTTATCATGACTTCTGCTCGTTGCATACCTTGATCGACTACTGTACGAATAGCATTTGCTGCCGCTGTTTGGGCGGCAAAGGGTGTCCCTCTTCTCGTACCCTTCAATCCACAAGTACCGGCCGAGGACCAGGAGACTACCCGACCCCGTACATCTGTAACCGTTACAATTGTGTTATTGAAACTTGCTTGAACATGAATAACTCCCTTTGGGATTCTACGTGCACTCTTACGTGAACCAATACGTACATTCCTACGCGAACCGGTTCTCGGTATAGCTTTTGCCATATTGTATCATCTCATAAATATGAGTCAGAAATATATGGATATATCCATTTCATGTCAAAAGAGATTCTTTATTTGTATATTGAGTCCTTTAGCAAGTCGGATTATCCTTGTCTTTGTTTATGTCTCGGGTTGGAACAAATTAGTCTAATGCGACCCCGCCTGCGAATTAGTCGACATTTTTCACAAATTTTACGAACAGAAGCTCTTATTTTCATAGTTTTTATTCCTTATCTTATATCTTAATTCCGAATTTACTTTTTGGTAGAAAAGAAGTTTCTTGAAATTTTTCATCTAGAATCGTAGTGAATAAAAACCACCTAATCTTTCGAATCCTTGTTTCGGAGTCGATAAATTATACGTCCTCTGGTTGAATCATAACGACTTACTTCAATTTTGACTTTATCTCCGGCAGTATCCGTATAAAACTACGTCGGATCTTCCCTGAAACATAACCTAGAACCAGATCTTCATTATCTAACCGAACCCGGAACATGCCATTGGGAAGTGATTCAGTAATTAAACCCTCATGAATCCATTTTTGTTCTTTCATTCCAGGTAAAGACCCCCTGAAGTATCAACTAATGGTGAAGAAAGGATATTAGGCAACTGATCCTCTTTCTTTTTTTTACAAATAGGAAGAGGTTTCGGATTCCATTTCGATAGTAAAAGGATTACCATACGGAACACAAAATTTCTCCGCCGATTCCTTGTAGTCGAGCCTCCCGGTCTGTCATTATGCCTCGAGAAGTAGAAAGAATTAGAATTCCCATCCCACCCAAAATTCTAGGAATTTGTTGAGAGTTGGAATAGATTCGTAGACCCGGTCGGCTAATCCGTTTTAAATTTAAAAATTTTCTATAGGGTCTTTTCCTATTTCTTCTATGTCCCAGGGTTAAAACCAAAAAATAGTTGTCTTTTTCTCTCTGTTTTCGGACGTTTTCGATAAAACCTTCTCGGAAAAGGATTTTAACAATATTTTTGGTAATATTAGTAGATGCTATGCGAACAACTCTTTTTCTATCCATATCGGCATTTCGTATCGAGGTTATTATCTCAGCAATAGTGTCTCTACCCATGATGAACTAAGATGATTGTTGCTTTCAAATTGGATATAATCAACATGTTTTTTTTGTTTTTATTGGTTTCGAAGTATGAATTTTGCAAGGTGTATACGTGAGACACAATACTACGAATTAATTTCGTTATTAATTTATTTCTGTCAAATAAATCAAAGATATCACGATCTTATTTTATTTTATAATACCTCGGGAGCTAATGAAATTATTTTAGTAAAATTTAATTGTCTTAATTCCGGGGAATTGCGCCAAAAATTCGAGTTCCCCTTGGATTTCTTCTTGATCAATTACAACTGCAGCATTGTCATCATATCGTATTATCATACCGCTGTCACGTTTAAGTTCTTTACAGGTACGAACAATCACAGCTCTGACTACCTCGGATTTTTCTAGGAGCATATTTGGTACTGCTTCTTTGATCACGGCAACAATAACGTCACCAATATGAGCATATCGACGATTACTAGCTCCTATGATTCGAATACACATCAATTCTCGAGCTCCGCTGTTATCCGCTACATTCAAATGGGTCTGAGGTTGAATCATATCAAGTTTTTGCTCTATTCTTTCAATGCAAAAGATGAAAAAACTAAAAGAGATATTGGTTGTCCAAAAAAAGAAACCTGCAATTTTGTTTCATTCCCAAAACTCATTTCTGTCGGTTCTACATTTTTAGACCGAAATAACAAATTGAGTTCGTATAGGCATTTTGGATGCGGCTATTAAAATAGCCCTTCTAGCAATTTTCACTTACTCACCCATCTCATAGAGTATTTTCCCTGGTTTAACAACAGCTACCCAATATTCCGGGTATCCTTTCCCAGAACCCATACGTGTTTCAGCGGGTCTTACTGTAACTGGTTTGTCTGGAAATATACGCACCCATATTTTTCCACCACGGCGTGCATTTCGTGTCATTGCTCGTCGACCCGCTTCGATTTGTCTAGATGTGATCCAAGCGGGTTCAAGTGCCTGAAGAGCATATTTCCCGAAACAAATATGATTACCTCGATATGATATTCCCTTTATTCTTCCTCTATGTTGTTTACGGAATCTAGTTCTTTTGGGTTATAGTTGATAGTTGGTTCGGAATTCCATCTCTACTACAGAACTGGACATGAGAGTTTCTTCTCATTCAGCTCCTCGCGAATAGAAAGGATTCAAAATTCAATTTCAATTAATTTGAACAGATATTCGCACATTTTCCTAAAATATTTTCAAAATCAAAATAATAATTTTTTCGAACCTTCTAATAAATCTTTAGTTTCTTTTGTCCTTCTACCAAGTCAAAGAAAAAAGCTTTCGCGGGCGAATATTTCCTTTTGTAATCTCTATATTCAGTCGTAGCGCTTCTTCGTGACTTCTCAGATTTCTTTTTGGTTCATTTCGCCATCCCTACTAGTGAATGAGTAAGATTTGTTTGTTCAATAAATTTTTTTTCGGTCACAGGTCTCATCGTTCCCACCGCTTCGTACTTAAATGGTTAGGTCAGAATTCTACAACGGAGCTCATAACACAATTTATTTTTGAGTCAACTTTCTTAGTCTTTATTGGCTCCAAGCCCTTAATTTTCTTCGTAAAAAACACTTTTTTCTTATATTATATTAAGAAGGATTCATTTAATATTTAATTATTAATCTATTTAGTATTGATGCTTTATTACACTGTCTTTTATGAGATGTTTCATAGACCTTACATATTGGAATTCTATATCCGAGATATTTTTTTCTCTCTTTCTCTCATCCTTCCATTTATCCGCCCCTTTCTTTTGGATTTTGCTTCAAACTGCGAATTTAAGTTTATTCAAAAAAATTTCAGTTGCTACAAGGATATGAACGATTTATCATATCTTGACTGGTTCTTTCGATCCAGATAATACGAAGTGATGAATTGGTTTTCATACTACCGGGTTTTTAACCCTAACCTTAAAAAAACCAACGAGTCACACACTAAGCATAGCAATTATATCACAAAGTCAATCTACTTTTTATTCAATCCTCTAGAATTAAGAATTAGTTTGATTGACCAGAAAAAGAATGAATTGGTTTCCTTTTTTTATTCAATCAATGCATAGAAGCGAAAAACAATTAAAATTTTCTTAGTCTTCTTCCTTGTCTATAAAAATCCAAATTTTGATGCCTAATATCCCATAAATAGTCCGAACTCTATAGGAACAATAATTAATTTTAGCTCGAATTGTTTGTAGCGGAACCCTACCCTCTCTGATCCATTCAACACGTGCGATTTCTTTTCCGTCGATACGCCCTGCAATTTGCACTTGAATTCCTTTTGTGTCTGCTTGTTCAGTTAATTCAACGGCTTTTTTCATTGCTTTTCGAAATGAAACTCTATTCTTTAATTGCCCGGCTATAAATTCTGCAAGAATATTAGGGTTTCCGTAAGGTTTTTCAATTCTTGTGATAGCAATATTAAGTTTTCGGTTCACGTAGTGAAATTTTTTTTGTAAATTTATCTGTAATTCTTCGATTCCTAGAGGTCGATTTTCAATCAATACTTTTGGGAATCCCATATAGATTATCACTT
>NW_026137599.1:167500-180000 GCF_009805555.1 Andrographis paniculata
TTTTGACTTAGTTTCTTTCTTAGAATAGAAAAAGTTAATAAACTTATTGAATTAACTTCTCATTGATGTATTGTTTCATCGAGATTCAATCCAAATCACGATGGTGTTTTCATGTTCCTGAATGGGCCTATTTCATTTTTTTAGGTTATGCTCTACTCCGGGTAAAGATCCGGCCGATTTCGATTTGCACATATAGGACAAATCTTCTCATCACCATTTCTTTTGTTATGACTTTAGAAATAACAAACAGGAATCATTTATGATACACTAATTATAGATATGCTCCTAATTGGGTTTTTTCTAAACGGAGCCTGGATACTTCATTTTTTAGTCCAACAAGAGCCAACCATAAAATTCTAATTGATAATAAAACTATGAATTCCTCCAAACAATGCATCGAATTGCACTTCACACTCCAATTTTTGGATGATTCAATTTCTCTTTTTTGGCGAAATAGAGGCGGGGACGAGAACGGGGAAATACCATATGACCCAATCTATTTGACAAGTCCCACTATACGTCAACCCAGATGCATCGTCATCTCCAGGAATTCGGAAGGGTACTTTTGGAACACCATAGGCATGAATTGAAAGAAAAAGAACTAAATTTCACTTTGATGCGGAAACGTAATAATATGGTTTTATTGTCTCTATTTTCGAATATTGGCTTTATCATATTTTTTTATCCAAAGATTCAAAATTCAGAAAGAAAGACAAAATCAATAAAGGAAAATTTTTACAAATAGGTTTTCCTAATGAGAAATTAAGGATAGACATATTTACTCATAGAAACTGGCATCAATCTCCCATTGCGTATTGGTACTTATCGAGTATAGAATAAATCTGCTTATCGTTGTTTCTACGAACAGAATTCTTCCATTATTAGGAACAGAAGTTAATAAATATTAACTTAACCCTTGTTAGTAAATAATCCACTGAAGAAGTGCAGTCTATAGGATAATCATAGTATTACAGTCTTTGCAATGCAATAAAGTTACGTAGTGTCTATTTTTCTTTGATAAGGGGTATTTTCCATGGTTTTGCCTTGGTATCGTGTTCATACCGTTGTATTGAATGATCCCGGCCGGTTGCTTTCCGTTCATATAATGCATACAGCTCTGGTTGCTGGTTGGGCGGGTTCGATGGCTCTGTATGAATTAGCCGTTTTTGATCCTTCTGACCCTGTTCTTGATCCAATGTGGAGACAGGGTATGTTCGTTATACCCTTCATGACTCGTTTAGGAATAACCAATTCGTGGGGAGGTTGGAGTATCACAGGAGGGACTGTAACAAATCCGGGGATTTGGAGTTACGAGGGTGTAGCTGGGGCACATATTGTGTTTTCTGGCTTATGCTTTTTGGCAGCTATCTGGCATTGGGTCTATTGGGATCTAGAAATTTTTTGCGATGAACGTACAGGAAAACCTTCTTTGGATTTACCTAAGATCTTTGGAATTCATTTATTTCTCTCCGGGGTGGCTTGTTTTGGTTTTGGTGCATTTCATGTAACAGGCCTGTACGGTCCTGGAATCTGGGTGTCCGATCCTTATGGATTAACGGGAAAAGTACAACCTGTAAATCCGTGTGGGGCGTGGAAGGTTTTGATCCTTTTGTTCCGGGAGGAATAGCTTCTCATCATATTGCAGCAGGTACATTGGGCATATTAGCGGGTCTATTCCATCTTAGCGTTCGACCGCCACAACGTCTATACAAAGGATTGCGCATGGGAAATATCGAAACCGTACTCTCCAGTAGTATCGCGGCTGTTTTTTGCAGCTTTTGTTGTTGCTGGAACTATGTGGTATGGTTCAGCAACTACCCCCATTGAATTATTTGGTCCTACTCGTTATCAATGGGATCAGGGTTACTTCCAGCAAGAGATCTATCGGAAGAGTTAGCGTCGGGCTAGCAGAAAATCAAAGTTTATCAGAAGCCTGGTCGAAAATTCCTGAAAAATTAGCTTTTTTACGATATATTGGCAATAATCCGGCAAAAGGAGGATTATTCAGGGCGGGTTCGATGGATAACGGGGATGGAATAGCGGTTGGATGGTTAGGGACCCTATTTTTAGGGATAAAGAAGGGCGTGAGCTTTTTGTACGTCGTATGCCTACTTTTTTCGAAACATTCCAGTCGTTTTAGTAGATGGCGACGGAATTGTTAGAGCCGATGTCCCCTTCGAAGAGCAGAATCGAAGTATAGTGTTGAACAGGTGGGTGTGAGTTCTATGGTGGCGAACTCAATGGAGTCACTTATAGTGATCCTGCTACCGTCAAGAAATATGCTAGACGTGCTCAATTGGGTGAAATTTTTGAATTAGATCGGGCGACTTTGAAATCCGATGTGTTTTTCGTAGCAGTCAAGGGGTGGTTTACTTTTGGACATGCTTCGTTTGCTTTGCTTTTTCTTCGGACACATTTGGCATGGTGCTAGAACTTTGTTCAGAGATGTTTTGCTGGTATTGACCCAGATTTGGATGCTCAAGTAGAGTTTGGAGCATTTCAAAAAATTGGGGATCCAACTACAAGAAGACAGGCAGTTTGATACAAGACCGCTTTGGTATCTTTCGCCTCTATTTTTTTGGTTTTGCAAGGAATTTTCGATAGAGTATCGGAGTGAATTTGAATCGCTGCTTTTGAACTCTTGCTCTTTCGAGATGATTACCAAAAAGAATAAAAAAAAAAGAAAAAACAAACAGGTAGGGAAGCTATAATTGTAAATCACAATCGAATCTATGGAAGCTTTGGTTTATACATTCCTTTTAGTCTCGACTCTAGGAATAATTTTTTTGCTATCTTTTTTCGAGAACCACCTAAAGTTCCAACTAAAAAGCTGAAATGATTTTTCATTATCTCAATTGAAGTAATGAGCCCCCGGGGGGGGCTCATTACTTCAACTAGTCCCCATGTTCCTCGAATGGATCTCTTAGTTGTTGAGAAGGTTGCCCAAAGCGGTATATAAGGCATACCCGGTAAAACTGACAAGTAAACCAGATATAAAGATGGCGACTAGGGTTGCTGTTTCCACTATGATTCTATCATTTCAAGATCCGTTAGGATTTCTCATAAGATTGTTTATTTACAACGGAATGGTATACAAAGTCAACAGATCTCAATGAATACAATAGAATTTATGGCTACACAAACTGTTGAGAACAGTTCTAGATCGGGCCCAAGACGAACTACTGTAGGGAGTTTTTAAAACCATTGAATTCGGAATATGGTAAAGTAGCTCCAGGTTGGGGAACGACCCCTTTGATGGGAGTCGCAATGGCTCTATTTGCGGTATTTCTATCTATTATTTTGGAGATTTATAATTCGTCTGTTTATTGGATGGAATTTCAATGAATTAAATCTCTAAGAACCACAAAGTTTTCATTTTGGAACCAAAAAACAATCAGTTAGAACTTGGATTTATGGCCTATTCTATTTTGGTAGTTCGATCGTGGAATTTCTTTCTTTCTGTATTTCCGGAATATGAGTGTGTGACTTGTTCTAATTGATTCTATTGATAGTACAGAGACTAGGTCTGTCACCTTGATAGAGATGGTTCTACTTCGTCGGATATTTCTTCAAGTATCTGGAACACAAACTATAATGAACTAGATTAAGAAATATTTGAACTATGATTCATACTTAATATTCGACCTCGTGTCCGGACACCAAAAAAATTTCAAACTGTTTGAAAAAGAAAAAATCTTTCTTTTTTTTAGTCTAATTCATGAAATATGTGATAGTCCAATGGCTCTTACTCAAGGAATCCTTGCTTAGCTTATGATTTTTTATTGAATCATCGTGGTTCTAGTATGAATCTGAGGTTTTAATCAATCCATAGGGTCTTAACAAGAGAATTCCTATCAATTCAATAATAAAGAAAGGAAAAAAGACACAGTAGAAACAAAAAAATGAAAGAAAAGAAATAGGCAAAGAGAGGATTCAAGAGGCCTGTAAGGATTAAACAAATAAAATGGAGCCAACTTGATATTTTAGTATTATCACCGTAAAGAAGAGCTTTTGGATTTCTTTCGTGCATTTAGAAAAGATTGAATCGTAGATTAAGAAATTTCAAACTTTCTATTGCATAACTTTTTCTATTGCATAACTTTCTAGTCCATATCTGACTCTTTTTTTTCTTTTGAATTTGGGTGTTTTTGTTTGAGCTGTACGAGATGAAAGTCTCATATACGGTTCTAAGAGGGGGATTTTGACCTATCTCAATAAAGTCTATGATTGGTTCGAAGAACGCCTCGAGATTCAGTCAATTGCGGATGATATAACTAGTAAATATGTTCCTCCCCATGTCAATATATTTTATTGTTTAGGGGGAATTACGCTTACTTGTTTTTTAGTACAAGTAGCTACGGGGTTTGCTATGACTTTTTACTATCGTCCGACTGTTACTGAAGCTTTTGCCTCTGTTCAATACATAATGACGGAAGCTAACTTTGGTTGGTTAATCCGATCAGTTCATCGATGGTCGGCAAGTATGATGGTCTGATGATGATTCTACATGTTTTTCGTGTATATCTCACCGGTGGATTTAAAAAAACCCGCGAATTAACTTGGGTTACGGGTGTGGTTCTGGCAGTATTGACCGCATCTTTTGGCGTAACTGGTTATTCCTTGCCTCGGGACCAAATTGGTTATTGGGCAGTGAAAATTGTAACAGGTGTACCTGAGGCTATTCCTGGAATAGGATCACCTTTGGTAGAATTATTGCGCGGAAGTGCTAGTGTGGGACAATCCACCTTGACTCGTTTTTATAGTTTACACACTTTTGTATTGCCGCTTCTTACTGCTGTATTTATGTTAATGCACTTTCTAATGATACGTAAGCAAGGTATTTCTGGTCCTTTATAGAGAAGATATCTAATAGATATTTGGAATCAATCATTTATCACTTAGAGGAGAAATAATAGGATTTTATTGCTACAAGTATGGATTATTGAAAAGAATAAGACATGGATTTGGATGTTTCCCTTCAACGAATCAAAATACTATTGCGCAGTTGAAGAGAATTCTCCGAAGAGAAAATGGATTATGGGAGTGTGTGACTTGAACTATTGATTGATCTGTGTAGATAGATGTCTGCCGCATTGCAATTCACATCAAAATGTGTCTTTGTTCCAACCACCATGTAACCCTTAATACAGAAGATAGGCTGATTCGCTTAAAGAGAATCTTTTCTATGATCAGGTCCGAATCGTGTTGTACATGAGCAGGCTCCGTAAATCTAGTCTAGTATAGTTAAGTCAACTAGATAAGATTCTGCTTTATCTAGTTCACTTACTGAATTTCCTACTTAAATACTTAAAATGCAATAGTGTGAAGATGCATTCATTTCCTCTGCATTGATATCATCGATAATACTATCGGAGTGAAAGAAGAGATCTAAAGAAAAATATAGGCTAGACTAAATTAGTAACAAGTAAACCTTTTCTATGTGTATCTCCAGCTATTTTTGAGATAACATAGTAATCGTAAAGTTTGAGACGACCCAGAAAGCACTTGATCATATCATGATCAACTTTGTAAGCCTACTTGGGTATTGAGTATTTACTTAGCTTAGAACCGAATTCTTTGTAATAGATAGTTTCCATTTGGAAAAAAGAGTCCAATTTTTCTTACATTGAATCATTCACATATGTGTAGATATATGCAACACATAGATTTTTTATGAATTCATTTGGTTCTGTTGAGTCTTGCTTGAGCCGGATGATAAAAAATTATCATGTCCGGTTCCTTCGGGGGATGCATCTCTAAGAATTCACCTATCCCAATAACAAAAAAACCTGATTTGAATGATCCTGTATTAAGAGCTAAATTGGCTAAAGGTATGGGTCATAATTATTATGGAGAACCTGCATGGCCCAATGATCTTTTATATATTTTTCCGGTAGTAATTCTAGGTACTATTGCATGTAACGTAGGTTTAGCGGTTCTAGAACCATCAATGATTGGTGAACCGGCAGATCCATTTGCAACTCCTTTGGAAATATTACCGGAATGGTATTTCTTTCCCGTATTTCAAATACTTCGTACGGTGCCCAATAAATTATTGGGTGTTCTTTTAATGGTTTCAGTGCCTGCGGGATTATTAACGGTACCTTTTTTAGAGAATGTTAATAAGTTCCAAAATCCATTTCGTCGTCCAGTAGCGACAACCATTTTTGATTGGTACCGCAGTCGCTCTTTGGTTGGTATTGGTGCAACATTACCCATTGATAAATCTCTAACTTTAGGTCTTTTTTAATTTGATTCAATTGTGAAATAACATGACGTGTGTATCTAGGGAATAATCGCTTCAAAGTGAATTATCCCTAGATACATCTATTCAATAAAATTCTGAATCTCTTTCGAATAGATGAATTGTACTACAGATTCAAAACCTATTTGAATCTTAATTCAAAATAGACGAAAAAGATTCAATAGATTTCAAACCTCTTTTTTGGTAAATCAATTGCGAAATGTTTTTCTACAATGCCTAATATCTTTTTTACATCGTCTAGGCAAAAATGTTCAATTTTCCTAAGCTCTTCTTGACTCTTATTCAAAAGGTCCGATAATGTATATATATTGGACCTTTTCAGGCAATTATAGACTCTGGGAGAAAATTCGGATTGATCAATAAAAATCGATTTTACTGCTATTTTTTTTTTGTTTTTTCTGAGTTTATTCAATTTATCGTGAAAAGAAAAAGGGGATAAAGGAACCATGTCTTGATTGTTCTCTAAAGGTACGTTTTCTTCTTCCTTTTTAAAAAAGGAACTAAATAAATCAATTAATTCCGAGAGGCTTCATGAAGTGCTTCTTTCGGGGTTAAACTCCCATTTGTCCATATTTCGAGAAAGAGTATTTCTTGTTTTGATTCCCATTCCCATACGAATGAATACTATGATTCACATTTCGAACAGGCATGAATACAGCATCTATAGGATAACTTCCATCTTTCAAGTTATGCGGCATTTTTCGAAGATAGCCGCGATTTCTCTGGATTTTTAATCCAATACACAAACTAATTGGTTCTGTCAAGCTAGCTATATGTTGTGTATTGTCGACGATTTCTACATAAGGCGGTACGATGATATCTTGAGCAGTTACATATCCAGGACCCCTGACAGAAATATACGCGTCACAAGTTCCATATAGATTACTTCTCAATACAATTTCTTTCAAATTTATGAAAATTCATGAATCGATTCTTGAATACCCATTATAGTACAGTATTCATGGGGGACATTCTCAGATTTTACACGTGTGATACATGTTCCTTCTATTTCTCCAAGCAAAGCTCTTCGAATCCCAATGCCGATTGTGTCGGCTTGTCCTTCATAAGGGGAGATAGAATAAAGCGCCCATAATAAAGGCGTTTACTATCTGTTCTCGATTCAACACACTTCCAATGTAGTGTCCGAGTAGATACTGTTACTTTCTCTCGAACCATAGTATTATTATTTTATTTTATTGAATTATTTATTTCTCTGTTTCTCTTGAAATTTATTCACTGTTCATTTCTACACACGTCTTTTTTTCGGGGGTCTACAGCCATTATGTGGCATAGGGGTTACATCTCGTATAAAAGTTAATAGTATACCACTTCGACAAATAGCTCGTAATGCCGCGTCTCTTCCGAGACCGGGGCCTTTTATCATGACTTCTGCTCGTTGCATACCTTGATCGACTACTGTACGAATAGCATTTGCTGCCGCTGTTTGGGCGGCAAAGGGTGTCCCTCTTCTCGTACCCTTCAATCCACAAGTACCGGCCGAGGACCAGGAGACTACCCGACCCCGTACATCTGTAACCGTTACAATTGTGTTATTGAAACTTGCTTGAACATGAATAACTCCCTTTGGGATTCTACGTGCACTCTTACGTGAACCAATACGTACATTCCTACGCGAACCGGTTCTCGGTATAGCTTTTGCCATATTGTATCATCTCATAAATATGAGTCAGAAATATATGGATATATCCATTTCATGTCAAAAGAGATTCTTTATTTGTATATTGAGTCCTTTAGCAAGTCGGATTATCCTTGTCTTTGTTTATGTCTCGGGTTGGAACAAATTAGTCTAATGCGACCCCGCCTGCGAATTAGTCGACATTTTCACAAATTTTACGAACAGAAGCTCTTATTTTCATAGTTTTTATTCCTTATCTTATATCTTAATTCCGAATTTACTTTTTGGTAGAAAAGAAGTTTCTTGAAATTTTCATCTAGAATCGTAGTGAATAAAAACCACCTAATCTTTCGAATCCTTGTTTCGGAGTCGATAAATTATACGTCCTCTGGTTGAATCATAACGACTTACTTCAATTTTGACTTTATCTCCCGGCAGTATCCGTATAAAACTACGTCGGATCTTCCCTGAAACATAACCTAGAACCAGATCTTCATTATCTAACCGAACCCGGAACATGCCATTGGGAAGTGATTCAGTAATTAAACCCTCATGAATCCATTTTTGTTCTTTCATTCCAGGTAAAGACCCCCTGAAGTATCAACTAATGGTGAAGAAAGGATATTAGGCAACTGATCCTCTTTCTTTTTTTACAAATAGGAAGAGGTTTCGGATTCCATTTCGATAGTAAAAGGATTACCATACGGAACACAAAATTTCTCCGCCGATTCCTTGTAGTCGAGCCTCCCGGTCTGTCATTATGCCTCGAGAAGTAGAAAGAATTAGAATTCCCATCCCACCCAAAATTCTAGGAATTTGTTGAGAGTTGGAATAGATTCGTAGACCCGGTCGGCTAATCCGTTTTAAATTTAAAAATTTTCTATAGGGTCTTTTCCTATTTCTTCTATGTCCCAGGGTTAAAACCAAAAAATAGTTGTCTTTTTCTCTCTGTTTTCGGACGTTTTCGATAAAACCTTCTCGGAAAAGGATTTTAACAATATTTTGGTAATATTAGTAGATGCTATGCGAACAACTCTTTTCTATCCATATCGGCATTTCGTATCGAGGTTATTATCTCAGCAATAGTGTCTCTACCCATGATGAACTAAGATGATTGTTGCTTTCAAATTGGATATAATCAACATGTTTTTTTGTTTTTATTGGTTTCGAAGTATGAATTTTGCAAGGTGTATACGTGAGACACAATACTACGAATTAATTTCGTTATTAATTTATTTCTGTCAAATAAATCAAAGATATCACGATCTTATTTTATTTTATAATACCTCGGGAGCTAATGAAATTATTTTAGTAAAATTTAATTGTCTTAATTCCCGGGGAATTGCGCCAAAAATTCGAGTTCCCCTTGGATTTCCTTCTTGATCAATTACAACTGCAGCATTGTCATCATATCGTATTATCATACCGCTGTCACGTTTAAGTTCTTTACAGGTACGAACAATCACAGCTCTGACTACCTCGGATTTTTCTAGGAGCATATTTGGTACTGCTTCTTTGATCACGGCAACAATAACGTCACCAATATGAGCATATCGACGATTACTAGCTCCTATGATTCGAATACACATCAATTCTCGAGCTCCGCTGTTATCCGCTACATTCAAATGGGTCTGAGGTTGAATCATATCAAGTTTTTGCTCTATTCTTTCAATGCAAAAGATGAAAAAACTAAAAGAGATATTGGTTGTCCAAAAAAAGAAACCTGCAATTTTGTTTCATTCCCAAAACTCATTTCTGTCGGTTCTACATTTTTAGACCGAAATAACAAATTGAGTTCGTATAGGCATTTTGGATGCGGCTATTAAAATAGCCCTTCTAGCAATAGTTTCACTTACTCCACCCATCTCATAGAGTATTTTCCCTGGTTTAACAACAGCTACCCAATATTCCGGGTATCCTTTCCCAGAACCCATACGTGTTTCAGCGGGTCTTACTGTAACTGGTTTGTCTGGAAATATACGCACCCATATTTTTCCACCACGGCGTGCATTTCGTGTCATTGCTCGTCGACCCGCTTCGATTTGTCTAGATGTGATCCAAGCGGGTTCAAGTGCCTGAAGAGCATATTTCCCGAAACAAATATGATTACCTCGATATGATATTCCCTTTATTCTTCCTCTATGTTGTTTACGGAATCTAGTTCTTTTGGGGTTATAGTTGATAGTTGGTTCGGAATTCCATCTCTACTACAGAACTGGACATGAGAGTTTCTTCTCATTCAGCTCCTCGCGAATAGAAAGGATTCAAAATTCAATTTCAATTAATTTGAACAGATATTCGCACATTTTCCTAAAATATTTTCAAAATCAAAATAATAATTTTCGAACCTTCTAATAAATCTTTAGTTTCTTTTGTCCTTCTACCAAGTCAAAGAAAAAAGCTTTCGCGGGCGAATATTTCCTTTTGTAATCTCTATATTCAGTCGTAGCGCTTCTTCGTGACTTCTCAGATTTCTTTTTGGTTCATTTCGCCATCCCTACTAGTGAATGAGTAAGATTTGTTTGTTCAATAAATTTTTTTCGGTCACAGGTCTCATCGTTCCACCGCTTCGTACTTAAATGGTTAGGTCAGAATTCTACAACGGAGCTCATAACACAATTTATTTTTGAGTCAACTTTCTTAGTCTTTATTGGCTCCAAGCCCTTAATTTTCTTCGTAAAAAACACTTTTTCTTATATTATATTAAGAAGGATTCATTTAATATTTAATTATTAATCTATTTAGTATTGATGCTTTATTACACTGTCTTTTATGAGATGTTTCATAGACCTTACATATTGGAATTCTATATCCGAGATATTTTTTTCTCTCTTTCTCTCATCCTTCCATTTATCCGCCCCTTTCTTTTGGATTTTGCTTCAAACTGCGAATTTAAGTTTATTCAAAAAAATTTCAGTTGCTACAAGGATATGAACGATTTATCATATCTTGACTGGTTCTTTCGATCCAGATAATACGAAGTGATGAATTGGTTTTCATACTACCGGGTTTTTAACCCTAACCTTAAAAAAACCAACGAGTCACACACTAAGCATAGCAATTATATCACAAAGTCAATCTACTTTTTATTCAATCCTCTAGAATTAAGAATTAGTTTGATTGACCAGAAAGAAGAATGAATGAATTGGTTTCCTTTTTTTATTCAATCAATGCATAGAAGCGAAAAACAATTAAAATTTCTTAGTCTTCTTCCTTGTCTATAAAAATCCAAATTTTGATGCCTAATATCCCATAAATAGTCCGAACTCTATAGGAACAATAATTAATTTTAGCTCGAATTGTTTGTAGCGGAACCCTACCCTCTCTGATCCATTCAACACGTGCGATTTCTTTTCCGTCGATACGCCCTGCAATTTGCACTTGAATTCCTTTTGTGTCTGCTTGTTCAGTTAATTCAACGGCTTTTTTCATTGCTTTTCGAAATGAAACTCTATTCTTTAATTGCCCGGCTATAAATTCTGCAAGAATATTAGGGTTTCCGTAAGGTTTTTCAATTCTTGTGATAGCAATATTAAGTTTTCGGTTCACGTAGTGAAATTTTTTTGTAAATTTATCTGTAATTCTTCGATTCCTAGAGGTCGATTTTCAATCAATACTTTTGGGAATCCCATATAGATTATCACTTGGATCAAATCGATTCTTTTTTGAATCTCTATATGGGCAATTCCCTCGGCGCCGGAAGATATTTTCATATTCTTTTGGATATAATTTTAATAAAATTTCTTATTTTTTGATCTTCTTGTAGACCTTCAGAATAATCTTTTGGTTGTGTAAACCAAACCGAATGATGACTTTGGGTTGTACCAAGCCTGAAACCAAGTGGGTTTATTTTTGTCCCATACTACTCCACTACTATATACATCATGATATACCATAGTTTTCTTTTCCTATCTAGGTTTTTAAAAAAATCTATCTCTTCATATTCATCTAAAGAGGTATCTTTCACTACAATAATTATATGACAGGTAGTTCTTTTTATCGCATAACTACGTCCCCGAGCTCGGGGCTTGAATTTCTTCACACTAGTACCTTCGTTAACCTCAGCTTTACTAATTAGTAAATTGGCTTCGTCGGAACCCATATTGGAACTAGCATTTGCTGCTGCAGAATAAACCAATTTCAAAATGGGATAACATGCTCTATAGGGCATGAGTTCCAGTATCATAAGTTTTCTTCATAGGAACGCCCCCGAATTTGATTAATTACTCTTCTTGCTTTGTCAGCGGATAGAGATATATGTCGACCTAAAGCGCGTACTTCCCTTTTTTTTTTTTTAGCCACATAAGCTTTCTCTCCTACTAAATATTTTTAAAATAACATTAACGACGAGATCTAGTATCGTTTTTTGCATGTCCTCGGAAATTTAAAGTAGATACAAATTCTCCCAATTTGTGACCTACCATAAGATCTGTTATATAAATAGGTAAATGTTCCTTACCATTATGAATAGAAATTGTATGTCCGATCATTGTAGGTATAATAGTAGATGCACGGGACCAAGTTACTATTATTTCTTTTTCTGATTTTTTATTTAGCTTATTGATTTTTTTTAATAGATGAAGGGCTACAAAGGATTTT
>NW_026137599.1:220000-225000 GCF_009805555.1 Andrographis paniculata
AGTAAGAAGCCCCTTTGACATCTCTTCATCTGCAAAGAATTCTCGATGTGAAAACACAGAGCCAGGGGGCTGATCTTTGAATAGGAAAAAGAGCGGATCGGCAGGGTCCCAAATGAATTGGCTTATTTGAAAAAGGCCTTGTTCTTTGGAAGATCGATCTCGTGTCTGGTACTGCATGGTTCCACTCTGCAAGAACTCCGAATCATTCTCTTGAAGCTCATCCTCTTCATCATAAATGATCCGCTTGCCCCGAAATGACCTGGACCAATAGGGAAATCCCAATTCATTGGGCCTTTCGATACAATCAAATAGAAAGCCCCAAGGGCGCCATATTCTAGGAGCCCAAACTATGTGATTGAAGAAATCCTCCTCTATCTGTTGCGGGTCGAGGGCTCTTTCCCCCTCCCCTTCTTCAAACTCCGATTCGTATTTTTCATAGAGAAATCTCTGATCAAAGATGGAACAAGATCCATTTTGCATCATATCTAAGGGATTCTTCGGTTCGGGTCGAAGAAGCAATGGAACTCGATCATTATCAAACGGACTGCAATCTTTCAGAGCGCCTTCTACTTCGAATAGGCCATGAACTAGATCCGAATCATTCTCAACGAGTCCATAAGAAGTGATCCTATTTTTTTCACCGGGTCCGGGTAGAGACCAAAGATCTTGAGCGACCGAGCCGGCAGAACAACTCAAAAGATAAAGAAGTATCGTTAATTTCTTCATGCTCGTTCCAAGTTCGAAGTACCATTTGTACAAATAAGAATCCCCTGCGTTACATGATTTCTTCTTCATATAGATAGATATAGGATCTGTGGGGCAATTACTTAGAAGTACATTTTGTGCTACAGCCCTTCCTATCTGATAGAAAAGGATCCCATGATCCTGAACCGATCTTACCTGGGATCGCAAATCCCAAGTTTGTCTATGAAGAGCGGATCGAATTGTATTAGTGTCTAGAATTGATTTCTTCTGTGTAATACTAATCGATAGGGCCTCATTGGTAAGTGCTACAAGATCTCTTGCATTGGAACCCATGGTTATGGACCCGAATCTGTTAGTATGGAACATTTTCTTTTCCAAGTGAGATCCCGAAAGAGTGAAAAAGTGCTTTCGTTGTTGTGTGGAATAAGAAGCCTTCGTATCTTAATGCACGTATTTAATTTATTCGGAGCTATTAGAGCGGGATCCACTTTTTGGGGAATATGAGTCGAAGCAATAACAAGAATATTTCTAGTGAACCATCTTTCAGAGAGATGGTTCACTAATAGACCGAGGGATAAGTAATTCGACTCATTCACATCCAGATCATGAATGTTTGGAATCCATATTATGCAAGGAGACATTGCTTTTGCTAATTCGAATTGAAGGGTGATATAAAATCGGTCTATTTTCGGCATCATATCCATAGTTAGCGCATTCATCATAGTTAGCAGTTCCAGCTCCGTATCAAGGTCACCATCGATATTGTCACTAGGATCAATATTGATATCCTCAATCAGAAAACCTTTAGGCTTGTTATCCAGGAACTTGTTCAGAAATACCGTAATGAAAGGAACATAGGAGTTTGTCGCTAGGTATTTGACCAAATAGGATCGTCCAGTTCCTATAGAACCTATCACTAAAATCCCCCTAGAGGGGGATAAGGCTAAGCGGAGCGAAAAGGGTTTTCCATGAGATGGGAAATGCAAAGTATTAGTCCCACACGAAGTTTGTGAATAAGTGATTGTCTGATAATGAGCAAGGAATACCCGTCTTTCTGCTAAACAGGATGTATTGAACTCATAATTCAATAGATACTTTTTATGAATGTCAACTAAGTATCGTAAGTAAATTGCTCCCGGTTGTTCAATCATTTGATAACCAGAGTCATTCTTTGATAAATGATCACTATGAGTCAGACTCAATAGAATTTGATCAATCCTTTTTTCTGTCGTTAAGGCGGAGAACTGAACCAAGAATTCTCTTTCTTTATCATCAATCGAATCACTGTTCGCGACCCAGGATTCTATTTTATCATCAATCCAACCCCCATTCACGTTTTTTCTTTTTCTTATCAATGAAAATCTCTTTAGTTGTGTGACTTAGATGTCTCGTATTTCTCGAAAAAGTGATTCGATTGATGGGATTTGGTATGAGATCGATGAGATTGATATTCAAATATTTCTTCTTAGAACGTATTGATTTGACCCCATAAGCGGGACCAAGCATGTTGCCGCCAGAAGCCCGTATTGCTTCTAGAGAATCTCCTAATTGTTCCAGAGCAACTAGAAAGAGATTCTTTAACCAGAAAGAATTCGGTGCAGATGTAGGATACCTATCCAGAAGTTTTCCCAACTCAATCATAGATGATGGAATCATCAAAGATTTGACCTTTTCGAACTCTGTCTGTAACTCACTAGAGGCCCGGGAAACAAAGAGAAGATGTGTACGAACGAGATATCCAGCAACAAGAAGAAGGAAAAGGATTGAATAGAGGAACTCCCGAACATTTGGCGATCTCAGATGTGTCGATATCAATGGTGACTCATTATTTCGATGAATCATTTCTTGGGACAGAAGAAGATTATGTAAACACTTACTCGAAATCTCACTTATCAGATTCCATTGTGGAAGACACCATTTTTTCTGAAGAATTCGCCATGATATACCCGATCCATGCATAATATCATGAAAAATGGATACAAATTTTGAGGCAATAGGTCTGAAAAAGTATCGAAAAATATCAAATTTCGATATTTGTACCCTGTCGAAGTAAGGAACCATGGCATATATGTTTGGAATCGATTCCATTTTGAGAGTTGAAAAAGCACTATCTCGTTGAAAGGTTCTATACATCTGCCCTTTCTCAACGCATTTCTTTAGACAAAGACTCCGTTTTCTCCTCTTTTCGGATGGTAAATATTTCTCAGAACACGGAGTGTGAATCAAACCCATGTTTGAATTGAGATACTGATGCAAGTTCTTCCCTTCTGAATCAGATAGATTCATATCTGAAAGAGGTTGACAATAAGTTCTTTCAAAATGGACTATTTGTCCCTCTGTTAGAGGTGTTCCAGAAATGTCTGCGATCGAGTAAATAGTTCTACGAACGAATGGATCGTATCGACTTGGAAAATGGAAAGATTTGTACAAGTTATACGTTTCGTCACCACTTTGTGGAAAATCGTTAGGTATGAATATGTTAGATACCTGTGACTCGATTGGTGAAATAGTATCTCTCCCCCAAAAGCATGTTTTTTTTTACCGACGCACAAAGAAAATATTTTGTTGCGAATGAACAAGATATTGAGGAATTGTCCATACGTAAAATCATAATTATTGATACGGGCCTTTTCCACAGAAAAGGGGAATCTTGTGTTACAATAGAAGCAGAAGTGATGTGGATTATTCAAGAATCGAAGTCGATTTGCTTTAGAAAAAGAAGATATCAATGAACTTCTATAAAATGGTTTCACGGGATTCAGCCAATTGTCTTGATTGTGGAATATCATTGAGAAATAGGAATCCGCGTTATCAAAGGATTTACTGCGATTCTTTCTAGTATGGAATGAGTCAATCATCCACTTTGGTATCTTATTGAACAAAAAGGGTGTTCCCCCATTGATCAAGAATTTCGATTTTCGGGGAGTATCATGATCTTCCAATAAGAAGGGTTTCCATTTTTTCAAATGAACAATTTGAAGACCTATTGATTCTAACAACTGATTGCAGAGTTGATCATTCGGACCTTTCAATTCATAGATGTGGATCTCGGACCTATGAATGGGGATATTCCCGAAACTCACACAGAAAAAAGGAAGTGAGTTAGACAAAAAGAAAAGCAACTTGGACAAAAAAAGAAGTGACTTGGACAAAAAGAAACGAAGTGGCTTAGACAAATCTTTTTTGTCGATAACCTCAGACCAATCAATCGAATATTGATTAATGCGTAATCGATCGAAGACTATTTGAAAACGGCCCTTCTGCTCAGAAACGAAATGTTCCAAATGTTCCTGGAAATTCTTGCTCCCATTGAACCATTTGTATCTATATGCATCAGGATCCCGATTCATGGATCTCTCGGTTCGAGAAATCAAGATAAGAGGGTCGAACCATTTCTTCTGACTCTTTTTCAAATTCGATAAATGTTGGTTGATCGTATATTTCATTATAGTTCTATGATTCAGAGTATCCTTTCCTATTTGATCCCTTTGAATTCCACATTCGAAGTTGCGATCGGATCGATTCATTAAAAAGAATCGATTCAATACATTTCTTATGTACCCATAGGTACTATATTGGATTTGAATCAGATTTCGGATCAATCTATATTGATTGACCGCCTCCATTATGTTGTTGCTAGCAAATACCACCGTTTTTGGTTTTGGATCTTCCAAATCATTCCCGCAGGAGATCCGAACCCATTTTTTTCTGATCCTTCGAGAAAAAGATTCATTCTCTTCATAAAAAATAGGAGGTAGAACCAATAAAGATTTCTTTTTCGATCCATCCCAGGCCTCATTCAAGAATTGTTTTTGATCCAATCCGTAGGAATCAATAGAAAAGGCAAATCCCTTATGATACACCGGATCCGGCTCGGTTATTGATAGAGTGAATAGATCCGCCATTTCTTGAAATCTCTCTTCTGATTCAAAATCGTGGTGTAACGTGTATCCTCCCTCTGTTCCGGTCATGGAATAGATGAAATAAATAAAAAAATGAATTTTTGTTCAAGAATGAAATCTTATTGGAACTGTCCATATCCGGTTCATCCTTCAGAACCCTATCACACCCCGAATCTGATGAAATAGGATGAATTGAGACAGTATTTTGTAAATACGTAATTATCTTGAATATATTAACCAGTTCTTTATTTTCCGATCGCCTGGAAGGGACAAAAGAAAGATCTTGTTGTTTCTTCAAGAATTTCTGATCTCTAGTGGACCTCTCAGTAGGATTCGAACCCAGATGAAGTTCTGACCATCTATCAGAGAAAAAAGAACGAACCGATCTTGTAG
>NW_026137599.1:232500-235000 GCF_009805555.1 Andrographis paniculata
AATACGACATGCTATTTTTTCTATTTCTTCCCTTTCAGGATCAGTCGCGGTCTTCTAAAGCATACCAAAGGTATGGACGAATTTTTAACTTCATCAAAATGTGTAAAAGATTCTAGTCGCACTTAAAAGCCGAGTACTCTACCGTTGAGTTAGCAACCCGAAGAAAATATAGATTAAAGAAAATTTCAGCTGCACTAAAAAAAAAAACGGATTTTCAAATGAATTCGAAACATAAAAATGAATTGATTAGATGAAAATGCAAGAAATTCTCAGATAAGGGAAAAAAAATATACATAATTCAAAAATTGATAAAGTTAGGGTACGAAAATTAATAGACCCCGTTCACTTATCATGATGAATTATATTTGTTCACTACACTGTTGTCAATAGAAATAGTAGAAAAGAATACAGTGGAAGGGGAGTAACTCAAAAAAAAAGCATAGAAAAACTATACAAAATAATATACAAATCGATACCCCCCCACGGTATTTCTTTAATTGAATCTCATTTGATTAAACGGAAGTTCATTAAAAACTTCTGCTTTCTTTAAAAGATTCTGAACAGTTTCTGTAGGTTGAGCACCTTTCTCAAGGAAATATAGAATAACAGGAACATTGAAATAAGTTTGATTCTTTATTGGATCATAAAAGCCCACTTTTTGAAGATCTTTTCCTTCTCTTCGGGATCGAACATCAATTGCAACGATTCGATAGACGGCTCATTGGGATAGATGTAGATGAACAATACCCCCCTAGAACCGTATAGGAAGTTTTCTCCTCATACGGCTCCATAAAAAATGATTTGATTCGAGGTTTTGTCTATGTATGCAATTCTAAATGACTTAAAGACGAAATAAGCCTATAAAATAAATTAGACTCTGATTTCCGGCTTTTTTCTTCCTGAAAATCCAAAGAAACCATTCGTACTCATAACTCAAGTTGTATAACTCTCAAATAGCTCAAAGGAAAAATCTTGAGTCAATTTCATTTCTTGAGTGGTCTTTACACCCTTTTGTTTATCTCGTTTAAGATTCTATTTGGATTCTTTAGTTTTAGTTATTGAGATTCTCAATCCAATTACCAATTAAAAGTGTGTTTCCTTGTTTTTCGATCCTTATTTTAAATCATTGGGTTTAGACATTACTTCGGTGCTTCTTAATCCTTTCAAAATGGCAGCAACATACCCTTTTTTGATTTCTTTCTATCAAAGAATCCCATGGACACCCCGCGATACACTTTAAATGAATCGAAAAAGTTTAACCAATTCAAACAAGTTTTGTTTTTGAATTCGAAACTTGCTCGAATTTCATCCTTTTGATTTCTATCTATCTAAGATAGATTTACGAAGTTATTCCAATTGATTGATTGGCATTTAACCCTAGATACTTATCCCCCAGAAATGAATTAATCCTTTCGGCTCGAGCTCCACCGTGGACTATTTCCAACCCAACAAAAAGAAGGATTCAAGTGTAACAGAACAAACAATGTCGAGCCAAGAGCATCCTCATTCCCAGATAAAGTGAAAATGGTGGATCGAAAAATCCACAACGGATTCTGTCCTTCAAGCCGCACGTTGCTTTCTACCACATCGTTTCAAACGAAGTTTTACCATAATATTTTCCAATAATCCAATTTGGAACCGGTATGGAATTAATTCCATCATGGAATCATGAATAGTCATTGGTTCGAATGTCCATAGACATCGTAATCTAGACTTTGTCTTCCTTATATGATATAAGGGACGATTTTTTCTGAAAAAAAGTCTTAGTAAGACAGCATCTTTAAGATCCATTAATATTAATTAATTAATATATATATTGAATATAATGAGATATATAAACAAATCACTTCTTGAATCTGCATCTTTAAGAAACTGAATAGGATTGATTCAACAATATTGAATTCAATTTTGAATTAATTTGACAAAAATTGGATAATATCTAATAAGGATTTCCTTTCATCTTCTAGGAAGATAGGTCTTTCTTTTTGAATTGATTCATCACTGATTTCATTTAAAATAGATAAAGAGATCAAAGAAAAGAAGAACGAAATCCATTTTTTTTCATAAGATGTATCAAAAAATGATGTAAGTTGGGATTTGAATCTTTATTCTTTTCTTCTTATTATGTTAATAAGAAATAATTGAAAAAAAAAAAAAAAAAAATAAAAATAAAAAACAGGGAAGGATTTTCCTATTTATCAGATAAACTGATTATCAGATAGACTGAGGAGTTGTCACTGGTATAGATATTCTAACAGTATACAATAGAAATTTTCAATAATTTAAGGGATCAAAAATGGTTTTCCAAAAACCAAAAATCTCTTGTCATTGAAATAGAACGATACATACCGTCTAACCGAAACATTTCCTCATTTTAGAGGATTCCATGATATGTATTTTGTTTAACAAGGGATTGAGTAATATTTCAATAATCGGTTCTTGTCATAAGTCATAAAAAAAAGGGGATAAGAAAAATCACCCATACCTCAATCGTTCCATA
>NW_026137599.1:240000-247500 GCF_009805555.1 Andrographis paniculata
GGGCACGCGCTTTTTTGAGCTGTTCAATAGCCTCCCCCCGCAGTTCTTCGGAATTTCTAATAGTATTTAAGATCCTCTGTTTTCGATTATCTAATAAATCACTTAATGAAAGTAGATTATCTTTTCGTTCATCTTGAAACTTCCATAATCCCTTCCCAAACCAAACATGAGTCTTTCGATTCATTTGGCTCTCACGCTCAATTACTTGGGGTAAATTCTCATAACTTTTTGTATGAATGTAATGGGCCTATCCTCTCTTCTTTAATTGAGAAAAAACTGAAAAAAAAAACGAATCTAATGCAAAACGAAAATACTTGGAGGACTCTTCTGACAAAATCAAAAATCTGTATAATTGTCAGCAAAGTTGTTTCTTTTTTTTCTTCGGTTCAAATCCAAAAAATTCTTCTTAATTATACATACTTAATATTTAATATATAAGGCACAGGTCGTCGATTCAGCATTGGATAAAAGAGGGAAAATGCCCTTTTTAAAAATAAGCTGTTCAAATCATTTTATCGAGATGAGTGCTCTATATCGAGAAACTATTTATTTTCATTATTTTAAAACCATCTCGATATTAACATAGTGGTAGAAAGAATACCATGCCGCATCTAGACTTCAAACGGTTTGCTTTAACCATCTTAACAGCCCCACGTTATTGGTTACTAGAGAATCAAAGTGGATTCGCCAATTAATCACGAAATGCTGTGGTTCTTACATCAAATTTTTTAAGAAGTAATTCGCGAGATCATGCACCTTTCTTTCCTAGTTCGAACGGAAAAGGGGTACAGCTGATTGAATACAGCCTATTCTTGAAATAAACAACTCACACACACTCCCCTTCCAAAAAAGAGCAATACAACAATCACTACACTTAGATTTATTAGATTTGTTGCTAAAATATCGGTATTAAATCCGAAACTCGCGGAAAACGGCCAGTGGCCCAAAGAAACGAAAGAATCAGTTCCATTTTTCATATAATCTCCTCTTAATAGATAGACTATCGACCAGAATTCTCTTTCTATCACTTTACCCCTCTTTTTATTTATTCTTTGTTTTTTTTTGAAGTCAAGTCAAAAAGAAAAAGTATTCGAGTTCGAAAATAGGAACTACCCCTTAAGACCTCATAAAAAGAGTTTCCACGAAGGCGAAGGATGAAAGCAAGAGGGTATTCTAATTACTCATCTGCAAATCAGCCCCTCCCATAGGTTATTTTCTAAACGAATAAGGAATTGTAGGAATGATATCTTGATCCAATTTGAAAAAGCAAACAAGAAATCCAAGGCCCTAAAATCCGAAAAATACATATTTTTTGATTTAAACAAAAGGATTCGCAAATAAAAGTGCTAATGCTACAACCAACCCATAAATAGTTAAAGCTTCCATAAAAGCTAGACTAAGCAATAGAGTACCGCGTATTTTCCCCTCTGCCTCGGGCTGTCTTGCGATACCCTCTACGGCTTGACCCGCAGCAGTCCCTTGACCAACTCCAGGTCCAATAGAAGCAAGCCCTACGGCCAATCCAGCAGCAATAACGGAAGCAGCAGAAATCAGTGGATTCATGATAAGTTCCTCATACCAACAAAAATAAATGGTTAATGATACACTCAACCAATGAATTATGACTTAATTATTCCATCAATAGGATTCATCCTGTCAAAGGAACTAAGAACTTCGAGTTTAAGTAAGAATATCATATATTCAGGACTCCGATATCTGTTTCTATACACAGAATTTTTTTGAATCCATAGAACTTTCGTTCTTCCATTTCTTGGTTCCGAACTGTTATTTCCAGTCTTACATCTTTTCTTGATTTCATCTCTTTATTCATCCAATTCACAGCCATAAGAATACGGAAAGACTTCTATTGAAACTCGCACACAACAGTAGGGCAACTAAAATATATCTTTAGTTCATAGAGAACCAGCCAATATCTAATATCACATATACATGTCTTTCTTCCATAACGTAAACCATTGGATTCAATCGGATTCGAGAATCAATCCATTTTTTTAGAAATCCGATTTTTAGAAATTCTTTTCTCCTTTCCCCTCTTTTTTTATTTAATCAAACGTTATATCTATATCATATCTTATTCAAATTCTGATTTGAATAAGAAGATTGACTGACTAATATAAAAGTAAATCTTCGTTACGGAAAGGTAGGATATTAAGCGGACGAAAGAAAAATTAGGTTTAGGAAAAAGATCTTTTGGATCTCTTTCCTTTTTTGTTTTTACAACTCTCTAATATCGTAATCTTTTATTTTTTTGTTCCCATTTTTTTCTATCATATAGAAAGTCTTCTATATTTATATTCCTTAAGGAAATCATCGTGAACTACTGCTTTGCGCTAAGGGAAAAAAGACTATTTCAATGGTGACCCTCCATGGATTCACCTATATAAGCCGCAGCTAAAGTTGCAAAAATAAGAGCTTGAATACCACTTGTAAATAATCCAAGGAACATAACAGGGATAGGAACCACTGAAGGTACTAAAGAAACAAGAACAACAACTACTAATTCATCCGCTAAGATATTCCCGAAAAGTCGAAAACTAAGTGACAAGGGCTTTGTGAAATCTTCTAGAATGTTAATGGGTAAAAGGATTGGGGTTGGTTGAATATATTTCCCGAAATAACTTAATCCCTTTTTGGTAAGACCCGCATAGAAATACGCCACTGACGTGAGTAAAGCCAAAGCAACAGTAGTATTTATATCATTCGTGGGTGCGGCTAACTCTCCATGAGGTAAGTCTATGATTTTCCAAGGTAAAAGAGCTCCTGACCAATTGGAAACAAAAATAAATAGAAAGAGAGTTCCAATAAAAGGAACCCAAGCGCCGTATTCTTCTCCAATTTGAGTTTTACTCACATCTCGAATGAATTCAAGAACATATTCGAAAAAATTCTGACTCCCAGTCGGAATGATTTGTGGGTTCCGAACAGCTATAGTAGCTGAACCTAATAAGATAGCAATTACAACCCAAGAAGTAATAAGTACTTGTCCATGGACTTGGAAACCCCCTATTTGCCAATAAAAATGTTGGCCTACTTCCACACCGGATATATCGTATAGTGTATTGATGGAACATGATAGCACATTCATATTGTCCTCTGGAAAAAAATGGAACTTTAAACAAAATTATTTTGATTCAACCATCTCTTTGTCTACTTGAATCGGATCTTTTGAGTATCAACTAATATTTTCAATACTAACTAATCACATAATATCTCCAGTTATTTTGATACATTTTTCAAAATAAATAAAAAATAACCGATTCTATCCGATTTTCGAAGTAAAAGTTATTTATCTTATTATTAATTAAGGATTTCTTATATAGCTAGAACGGCCCTCACAAATTGCGAATACTAATTTGTTAAGAATTAAGCGGATTGAAGATATAGCGTCATCATTCGCGGGAATCGAAATATCTGCAAGATCGGGATCACAATTTGTATCGATTAAACAAATTGTTGGAATTCCCAAAGTGAGGCACTCTCGCAGGGCCGTATATTCTTCATGCTGATCAACGATAATTACAATATCGGGTAACCCCGCCATATATTTAATCCCGCCCAGATATGTTTGCAAGCGAGATAATTGTCTTTTCACCACAGCCGCATCTCTTTTCGGCAAATAGTTGAGTCTTCCCATTTTTTGTTCCATTCTTAAGTCCCTGAACTTATGAAGTCTCGTTTCTGTAGTCGACCAATTTGTTAACATCCCGCCGAGCCATTTTTTATTAACACAATGACACCGGGCCCTTATTGCAGCCCGTGCTACTGAATCAGCTGCCTTATTTTTGGTACCAACAATCAAGAATTGTTTTCCTCTACTTGCTGCATCAAAAACCAAATCGCAGGCTTCAGATAAAAAACGAGCAGTTCTAGTAAGATTTGTAATATGAATACCTTTACGTTTTGCCGAGATATAAGGTGCCATTTTAGGATTCCATTTCCTAGTACCATGGCCAAAATGAACTCCTGCCTCCAGCATCTCTTCCAAGTTAATGTTCCAATATCTTCTTGTCATTTCTCCCCACACCCCCCCTCATTTCAAAAAAAAGCGACGAGGAGCCTTGAACTGAAATAAATAATTGTTCCGACGGAACCTTCTCTTCTACCGTAGATTGGCCGTAGATAGACGCCCAAGCCGTTTGTCTTTTCTATTGCTTACTATTTTGATTACCAAATCAAATGACTGCACCAAATCCAGATAGTCAAAAAGAGGAATCCACTTTTAAGAATCATTAAATCCTATAAACGATTGTTCCGCTCTATCATGGAAGTTCTTTGAAAGAAAAGAATCCAATAATTTTCTGTGATGAAACAAAATATCTCTCATTTCCCCCTCGAATAGATTGTTTTTTATTTCCAAAGGGCTCTTGGTATATTCTTTTGAAGGGGGCACTAATCTTTTCAATCCGGTACCAACAGGTACCATACCCCCCAAAACAACGTTTTCTTTCAGGCCCTTCAACCAATCGATTCGACCCCGGAGAGCTGCTTTTGCTAAGACTCGAGCCGTTTCTTGAAAACTCGCTTCAGATAGAAAACTTTGAGTATTGAGAGATGTTCTTGTTATTCCCAATAAGAGGGCTCGGTAACAAACTGCTTCTTCCAACGCGCGCCCCATTCGTTCCGCCCGCAACAATCCAATTAGTTCTCCGGGTGAAAAAACATTAGACATTCCATCTTCTGAAACCAAGACCTTTGATGTTATTTGACGTACAATAATTTCGATATGCCTATTATGAATCTGCACCCCCTGAGATCGATAAACCTTTTGGATCTTATTAACCAAAGAGATACGACCTTGCACGATAGTTAGCTCAGCACCAATCAAGAATGCCCACGGCATTCCAAGAATTTTTGTTATACGCTCGTTCCAACCTTCAACCCTCTTTTCTAGATTCATTGATATTGAATCAATCGAACGCACCTCTAACACCTGCTCCACTTTTGGAAGCCCCTGGGTTATATCACCAGATCTCGATTTTTCATATATAAATGTAATTAAAGTATCTCCTTGGTACATTAGTTCCCCATAATGACCATGAACAGTTGCTCCTGTAGTGGCCAAATAAGGCTTAGCTGATCGTATTACTACAGAGTCAACTTGAACAAGTATAATTTGACCCGATTTTAGGTGTGATGCGTTTTTGACTATACATATATTTTCACAAATAAGCTGCCCAAGATTCATTATTGTAGATGTTTCTTGACAATAATTGAGATGAAGAAAATCCCAACTCAAATTGAAAATAATGTTACTGCGTGAATCGGGGTTCGAAATTTTCTCATTTTCATCCATTAGAAAATACTTAATTACTTGAAAAGTCTGTTTTAAATTCTCAAGTTCCAAATAGTTATTTACCAAGATCTGATTATGAGTTATTAAATGGTAAAATGAATAAAGATTTGTAAGTAGAAAGGCTGTTCCTAAAGGCCCCATCGAATTCTTAATTGGAATTCGAGGATCTTTTGTAATTTGAATTGATTCTTGTATCACATTGTGATATTTTACATCATTGAATGGACCCATTCGAAAACAATTGGATGATGACAAAATTATTAACGACTGTAATCCCGTATTTCTATTCAATAACATATGAATAGTTCTTTGATTTTGATTAAGGGGTTGTTGAATTCTTGCCTTGGAATAAGAATAAATAGAAGAAAACGGATTGATATTGGTGAAATCTGATCCATTAGCAGAGAGAAACCCTGAGCCCGATGGATCATTCCTTTTTCCGATATATGAAATAGTGAATTTTGCCAAGTCGATTCTTAGGAAATGTCGAATCAAACCATTTGCCCTTATTTCAACAAGGGAAGCACGGGCTTCTTGACTAGAAGAACTTTTTTTGTCTTCGGTCCAATTCAATACTAAACAAGTCCGAACTAATTGAATATTTGTATCAGAAATTCCTCGAATTGGTTTACCGTTTCCAGAAAGGATATAATTGACAACTTGAAGTTGGGCACTATCCCTTTCCTGCGCCAGATCCGGGTAAAAAAGAGTTGCTAAAGTTATACCGTCCATTATTTCATATGTGGCGACAGGCCGAATCAAAACAAAATACTTTTTCTTGCTAAGTGTAATCCGTTGAACATAGATCCAATTTTTCCGTTTTTTTGATTCCTTGTAATTTTGTTTTCCTGTTCCTAGTGGTATCAAGCCGCCGCTATGTCGGGATATCTTATCTGTCTCTCCAGGAAAATGGATATCTCCAGAAAAGATTTTCAGTTCCAGTTTTTTTTTTTTTCTCTCGACTCGGACCAATCCGCCCACACGGCTTCTTATATTTAAAGTAATTTGTGTATCTACCCCAATGATACTATTGTTCCGTACCCTTATGAAAGAAGATACGGGTAAGATATGCACTTCCTCGGGAATGAAAAAAAACGGATCTACTTTCATTTGGTATTTTGGCCAAAATTCCTTGTCTCCTTGATACTCAATCAAATCCTCTTTTTGGAGGATTGAATGCATTTCTAGAGTCCCATATTTAGTAATGCCCGAACTCTTTCTTCTGTATCTAGGATCGTCGAAATAAGCAAGAATACTTTTTCTACGCAAAATACCATTGGGGGGCGTTTCAATCGAGATACCTGAAGGGGACATTAGTTCGTTCTCACGTTCTTGACTCGACTGGAGTGGGATGATGAATCTATTTCTTCGTCTCTGTGAGAATAAATCCGAATTCTGGTAGAGAATGGTGGTATCCATGAGATTCCAACGACCAGTACATAGAATTCGACTAATGTCTGAATAATCAGGAATCCTATGTTCTTTTTTACCTCTACCCGAAAAATTGGATTTTTGTCTCGACTGATCATTCCTTCCTGAGAAGTTTGATGTGGACCCTCTCTTGAGAGAACGAAAATCCGCACTCATTTGATCTTGATCCTTGTGGAGTGCAAGTGAGACTAGACTAGATCCGCACGAACCTCCTAATAATATCCATAAATGACTTGTTTTTGGTAATAGATGAACGTTGCCGTATGGCAATTCGAGTGCATGATATACGTTGGTACTCCAGTGCAGTTCTCCGTCTGAGTCGGAATAAATATGTTTTCGAACCTTCTCTTTAAAATTAAAAGTCGATGTTCCTGTGCGAATCTCCGCAATTACTTGTTCTGATTCTACATATTGATCGTTTTGAACTAAAAGAAAACTTTGGGGTGGAATATTTACATTATGTCGAATATCTTCACTCTCAATAGTTACATACAAGTTTCTATAACATAGAAAGGCGGGATGTCCATGGCGTGTACGTGTCGGATGAACCAAATCTTCATTGAATTTGATTTTTCCATTCGAAGGGGCTCGCACATGTTCTGCAGTACCCCCCGTGAATACTCCGCCGGTATGAAAAGTTCTTAATGTTAATTGAGTACCCGGTTCGCCGATCGATTGACCTGCAATAATACCTACAGCTTCTCCCAATTCAACCAGGTCGCCATGAGTAGGACTCCGGCCATAACATAACCGAC
>NW_026137599.1:250000-260000 GCF_009805555.1 Andrographis paniculata
CGGCTAATTGTTCTCGAATAACACCTGCACCCGTAGAGATCTCTCGATTGCGAAACGTCTCGAAGCCCTGGGTAGTAAAAAAAAGTGGGATGCTGTATTTCCAAGATTGGATTTCATATTCAAATAAACCTCGTAATCGCAAGAAAGTGGGTTTTTTTGTTATGGGTCTAGCAAAAGAAAAATTGGGATAGGATCCTATACTCTAGGATCTCCCCCCCCTTCCAAATCGGACGTGAAAGTTTCCTTTCATCCGGCTCAAGTAGGTACACCGACTAAAGAGAGGAGTTCTCGCTTTCAAATTCTAGAAAACCCCAACAAAACAAAAAGATCTACTCCTTACTCAAGTTCTCAGTGAAGAACAAGCAGCAAGATTTCATTAATTACGCCTTCTTTTTATTTATTATTAGGATATCGATTTTCTTAATTCGTTACTCAATTACGACATAAATGAAATGTGAGATTCTTGAGTAGTCTACTTCCCTTCGAACGATGAATTCCTTAATTCTGAATTCGACTTCAATAATGAAATTCAAATAAAGGAGTACCTTGGAATTCAGAGGGGATTTACTTGTCTATGTATTGTTCCTTTCGATCTGTTAGGTCCCGACTTCACCTCGACGATTTTTTCACAATGCCCTTAAAGTCCATATGCGATGGATAGACTCCTGTAATCATGACATATTTGCTTGCGTGAACATAATTTCTTTCCAAAAGAAAGTAAATGGTTAATTCCACAAAACCAAAAATCTTTTTTACGTTTTACGAGATACAAATTTCAATTTTGATTTATTTGTCCCAAAATCGACCATGGATCAATTCCCCTTTTGATTGGGGAGTATTTACTCCCCCCCCCAAGTCCGAGCTTCATGGTACACTTGTCAAGTGACATGTCAGATCCAGGGCATCCCAATTGGATTGACTGGGATGACAGTTTCTTATTGCGAATCTGTAAAATCAGAGTTTTGATCAAATCACACATCGCAGTATACTAGGCCTTCTAATTCTTTAATAGGTTTATCCAAAAGATTCGCAATATAACTGGGAAGACGTTTTAAATACCACACATGGGTTACTGGGCATGCGAGTTTGATGTAGCCCATTTGATATCTTCGTATCCGAGAATCAATAAATTCGACTCCACATTGTTCACAAAATTTTGGGTCTTCTTTTTCAGCCCCGATTACTCGATAATTTCCACAAGCACAAATTCCACTTTTAATAGGGCCAAAAATTCTTTCACAAAATAATCCATCTTTTTCCGGTTTATTGGTTTTGTAATGAAAAGTATAGGGTTTTGTCACCTCTCCAACTATCTCCCCATTAGGGAGGATTTTCGTGGACCAAGCGCTTATTTGTTGAGGAGAAACTAATCCAATTCGTAACTGTTGATGTTTATACCGATCGATCATAGAAGAAAATTCTGATTTATTCCGATTAAACTTCCTTCCTATTAATCTGGAAGTTTTTCTCAGATACAAGGAAATGATTCAATTCCAGAGCTAAAGATCGTAGTTCTCGAACGAGCAATCGAAACGATTCTGGAGCATCTTCAGGATTAGGTATTGTCCCTCCAATGATTGTAGTACCAAGTGCTTCTTGGCGCGCTCTAATATGATCCGCTTTATAAGTAAGCATCTCTTGTAAAATGTGAGCAACACCAAATCCTTCTAGAGCCCAAACCTCCATTTCTCCTACTCGTTGTCCCCCTTGTTTTGCCCTTCCCCTAAGGGGTTGTTGTGTAACAAGCGCATAATGTCCACTGGAACGTCCGTGGATTTTATCATCAACTTGATGAATTAACTTCAAGATATAAGGCTTTCCTATTAGAACGGGTTGTTCAAAAGGGTTTCCCGTCCTTCCATCAAATATTTTGCTTTTTCCTGGATACTCGGGTTCAAATACCCACGGATTCGCTGTTTGCTGACTGGCTTCATATAATTCAGAAAATACTAGTTTTCTGGAAGCTTCTTGTTCATATCTCTCATCAAAAGGAACTATTCGATAATGTCTGTCTAGCAAACTCCCTGCTAACCCCAGCGAACATTCAAATATCTGTCCCACATTCATTCGTGAAGGTACTCCTAATGGGTTGAAGACCATATCAACGGGTCTTCCATCTTGCAGATAAGGCATATCTTGTCTAGGCAAAATTTTGGAAACGATCCCTTTATTTCCGTGTCTTCCAGCTACTTTATCGCCTACTTTAATTTCACGTTTCTGTGAAATATATACACGAATCGTTTCGAGATTATAACTAGAACCTCTCCTTTTCTGGATCCACCTCACATCAATAACCCGGCCCCTACCACCTATAGGGAGTTTTAGACAAGTTTCTTTTGAAGTGGATACCTGAATGCCGAGTATGGCTCGTAACAATCTATCTTCGGGAGCATACGATGATTCTTTCACGATTTGGGGCGTTAATTTCCCTACTAAAATGTCACCCGTCTCTACCCAAGATCCCAAGACCACAATTCCATTTTTGTCCAAATTGCGAAGTAAATGGGCTTCTAAATGTGGTATTTCGTTAGTGATCCTTTCAGGACCTTGGCTTGTCACATGAGTCTGAATCTCATATTTCCGTATGTGAAAAGAAGTATAAATATCTTCATATACCAAACGCTCACTAATAAGTACTGCATCTTCAAAATTGTAACCCTCCCATGGCATATAAGCTACTAATACGTTTTTCCCCAAAGAAAGTTCGCCACCAACTGTAGCAGCACCATCTGCTAAAATTTGTCCCCTTTTAATGCATTTACCCCGCTGAACCTGGGGTTTTTGATGCATACAAGTATTTTTGTTGGAACGTTGATACATAAGTAATGGAACGCTTAGAGTATCTCCATTGCCCGAGAAAAGGATCTTGTCAGTATCTATCGAAATAATCTTTCCCGCACGTTCGGCTATAGCAAGAGCCCCTGAATCTAGAGCTGTTTGTCGTTCCAACCCAGTTCCAACAATGCATTTCTCGGACCGAGCAAGCGGAACTGCCTGCCGTTGCATATTCGAACTCATTAAAGCCCTATTCGCATCATTATGTTCAATAAAAGGAATGAGGGAAGCTCCAATAGAAAAATATTGGAAGGGAAAAATACTTCGAAGATGAACCCGTTCCCATGCAATAGTTAAGAATTCTTGACGGTATCTAGCTGGAACAACCTGTTCTTCCTGAATAGCCTGATTCAAGGCCAACGAATTTCCCGCCGCTAAGATATAGTATTCATCTCCACCCGGAGATAAATAAAGCATTCGTAACCCTGTTGATCTCTCCGAAACTTCATAAAACGGGCTTTCTAAAGATCCCCAAGGACCCACCCTCGCATGAATTGCTAAGGACCCAATAAGTCCAACATTGGTTCCCTCAGATGTGTCAATTGGGCAAATACGACCATAGTGACTAGGATGAATATCTCGTATCTGAAAATTAGCAGTTCGTCCTGTTAGTCCGCCAGGACCTAAATAACTCAACTTTCTCCCATGAACTATTTGTGTCAACGGATTAGTTCGATCTAAAACTTGAGATAAGGGGTGTAAACCAAAAAAAGATTCATAAGTGGTTGTTAATGGAGTTGAAGTTACCAAATTCTGCGGAATCGGTATCAATTTATGCCGAATTGCCCCACATATAGTTCCTCGAACCAGATTTTCTAAACGAACCAGAGCCAATCCGAATTGATCTTGTAAAAGATCCGCTACAGAACGAATGCGCTTATTTTTCAAATGATTCATATCGTCAAGTGTACCCATTCCAAATTTCAGTCCAATCAAATGATCAGCGGCTGCCAATATGTCTCGTGGTAACAAAAATGTATTGTTCTGGGGTATATCAAGGTTCAGTCTTCGGTTCATATTTCGTCGACCAATCCTTCCTAATTCACATCTTTGTTGAAAGAACTTCTTTTGTAATTCCTTAGATAAGGATTCCGAAAATATCGGGTCCCCGCCTACGCAAGCAAATTGTTGATAAAACTCTAAAATGGCATTTTCTTTTGATCCTATTTTTTTTCTCTCCCTAGCATTCAGAAAAGACAAAAAAATTTCAGGATAATAAGCATTGTCTAGAATTTCTCTTAGATTCGAACCCATAGCTGATGATAGAACTAGAATAGAGATTTTTTGTTTTCTGCTCACGCGAGCCCATATCCTTGCTTTTCTATCAATCTCGAATTCTGATCTTCCTCCCCAATCTGATATTATGGTGCCAGTATAGACGGAAATTCCGTTATGATCCAATTCTGACCGGTAATAAATACCGGGGCTTTGCAGTATTTGATTGATCACAATTCTATATATTCCATTTACTATAAAAGTTCCTATGGAATTCATTAGAGGAATGTTTCCAATCAAAATAGTTTGTTCTTGCATATCCCTGCTGGTTTTCCAAATTAATCCGGCGGATACATATAATTCAGAAGAATATGTGAGGGATTCATACACAGCATTTCTTTCCTTTATCAACGGTTCTACTAATTGATATCTTTCTACAAATAATTGAAATTCGATTTCATGATCTGTATCTTCAATTTTTGGAAACTTATAAAATTCTTCTGCCAAACCCTGATCAATGAACCTACAAAATCCTTCAAATTGGATCTGATTAAACCCAGGTATTGTAGACATTGCCCCATTTGCATCCCCCAGCATTTTGAATTTCCCATTTATCAAAAAATCCCATTCTATTATTAATATTAAGTACATTCTTCATCGAATTAGATCGACGATCTAGCACCGATGGAATTTCGATTCTGTTTACTGAATCACATGAAATTTGACCCAACTCTCTATTTGGAATGAAATGTATGAACTACGTATGAACAGAGGAATAAAGAGAATTTTCTACTTAAATTGTAAGTTGCAACAGATCCAAATGCAAAGGAATTGATAAAAAATCCTAGAAACAGAATTCTACTTATTAATTATTAAGGTCATAGGGTTTTATATAGAATAGCAAAACAAAAAAGAAAATGCTTCAAATTAGACCATTATTATGATATTAGATCTTCGAATTTTAGAAAAATCAAAAGATTCGGAGACAAAGACAAAAAAATCAGATAGAATCCTTAGCACTTAACTACCTTTCTGTTAGTCTGTTAGGGATTTCGTTGTTCAAAAACGATTCTCAGAAAAGAGAGATATTTCTACTTTAATTATTTGTGTTTGTGAGTCCAATACAATTTGAAGTGTATAATATAAGAAGGGTTGCATTTAATAAACATGTATGCAGATAGCTAGAATATCCGACGTCTCTTTTATTGCCGGTTCTATTCGGAATAGCCCGAGTTGGGCTCTATCAAAAGAGCATTTCGATTCAATGCAAAATTGAAGCGAAGTAGGATAATTTTATTAGAATTCCCTACCGACAACATATCGAAATAATAGATATCTATCTAAGAATTTAGGTTTTAGGGTTTACATATGCTCATATGTTTTGTTATAATTCCAATTGAAACAGATTTTTTTTTTTGAAAAAATCAATACTAATTGGTTCTGTTTCAATTGGAATTTTTTTAGGTCATTAGGAAAACACAATTTAAGATTCCAATCCCAGAATTGTTCCTGAATTTAAAGTAAGCAATCAATAGTTACTGGTTCCAATTTTTCGGCTGAAAATACACATTTGGTTTCTTAATAGAAAAGCGATAAAATGTTTTTAGCATTGTGTATTTTCAGATACTGGAAGGATAGATCAAATACAATCAAAAAGGGATCTTTTTTTTAGTAAAAGGATTAGGAAAAACAGGAATCAAAATGAAAGTACAATAAAAATTCATAAATTCGGGAAAAATTTAATCTATTTTATATCATTTTGGCGGCATGGCCGAGTGGTAAGGCGGGGGACTGCAAATCCTTTTTCCCCAGTTCAAATCCGGGTGTCGCCTGATGAACAAAAAACTTGAAAGCTCTGCTTCTCTTCTGCTGATAGAATTCGCAAAATTCTTCCCCGCTCAAAGCATACAAAGTTGTTTGATTCTAAGCATGTGATCCGGGGTTTTCGAAAAGAAAAGATTGTGAATCTTCAGTCACATCTAGGATTCAAAGAAATATTCGAATACACGGGTCGAAGGACTATTAAGACTTCATGATTCCTTTCTATTACTAGGAGTGTCTAATCACTGGGTCTTGACTCAGATTCTAGAACCTGAGAGAAAATTCAATTAATAGTTTTGGAAAGGGCCGGAGGTTGCTTTCTATACGACGGCCTCACAAAAATCTCTGAGTGCTCCGGTATCCAATCAATATTTACTATTGATTTCTCCCCTTCTGTGTTGACTTACGAAGGTCAACAAAACAAAAAAAATAGACCTTCTTTTTATTATTCCTACATGTTCTCATTCCCTTGGGATGTTACCACGTATTTTACTTGTGTTTAATCTTTCCCAATTTGAGATCAGAATCGATTTTTTGGATTGGTTTCTCAATAGTGTTCGGTCAGAATCCCTTTTTGACTCTGCACTATGGATTCCACTATTATAATTCTAATATTATTAATGAGGAATAATTCCTTCGTATTTATAGAGATCGAGATAGAGGACATAATTCACATGGATATAGTAAGTCTCGCTTGGGCTGCTTTAATGGTAGTCTTTACATTTTCCCTTTCACTCGTCGTATGGGGAAGAAGTGGACTCTAGAAGCACTACTAACTGAGTTGAAGAATCAAACCGTATCAATTGTTTTATAGATCGTTCTGCAACGCGTTTTGAACTTAAAAAAAAATCTCTGAATTTGGAATCCAGTTGGATTCCAATAGAGTAATCTATGATATGAATGATACTCTTTCAATCAAAGAGATATTTCAGCGATTCCCGTGCTTGTATTTGGAAAAGAAATTGATTCCAACCAAAATTTTCTATTTCATGGGTTCTTACTATCTTTATAGGTATAGATGGATAGTGAGGGAAGACCAGATCTTTTTTTGATTTCTTTCCTGTTCAAAGAAGAAGTCGTTTTGTTAAGCATATACATACTTTATATGAGAAATGATATAGAGATAGTGGTTGTCTAACAAGAAACATAAGATCTTGCCTCGGACAAATCACATATTGGGCATTTACCATAATTTGAGAAAGGCGATTTAGCCTTTATCAACTTAATTTCATATCATGCTTTCAGCGTTCAAAATGGGAAAGGTTTCCTCTTCCTTATTGAAATCGAATCCTACGATAAGAATTATTTCCGATTGATCGGAACAAATAGACGCAGCAAATTGGGTGTTATGTCAATTCCATACCCATAACAATATATGGAATTAATTTCCGCGTTTATGAAGAGAATATTGGAGATTGATCTATAGAAACTTAAGCCTTCTAGATTACAACTTTCTAGACTAAGAGATAGATGGGATGGTAAGAAAGAAATGGATGAATCCTTCTACCATCCGATCCATCTCTTAGAATACTTCCGATTCTAGTCCGCTCATTTCATCTAAGTTAAGACGTGAAATTCGAATCCTTTTCAGTTAACTTCGTCAATTTTTGATCAGAACTCAGAAGAAAAGTTTCATTCAAATGAATTTCAAAATGCAATTGAATTAATCATTTTGACTGACTGTTTTTACGTAAATGATAAGTAGAAAGGCGGTAGGAACTAGAATGAATAGTGCAGTAGCAATAAATGCAAGAATATTTACTTCCATAATCTCATTGGTTTTTTTACTTCGCAATAACTCGGGATTTAATCCCCTAGAGACGATAAATCTTTCGTCTGTAAATTCAATGAATGAATTACCTCTCGATGTCGGATCAATATCATGAATAACAATATCTGATCTATCAAATCAATTCGTTGTCGAGACTTGATTAGTATAACATAGGAAGTTCTTTTCTCCATATCGAATCCAAATTGGGATTCCTGACCCAATCAATCAAAAATTTCTTTATTTAGCATCGGTTTCTTTTTTTGTTCTAGAACTTACCTTGCGTCTTCGTTGGACAATCATCTGATGAGGGATTATCAGATTGCCCCCCCTTCGATTAATCACATAGTTACAAACTTAAACAAACAATAAAGAAAAATAGTAAAAAAAAAAAAAAAAGAAATCAAGACTCCCTTTTGCTTTGGAAATGAGAGTATGTCCCCGACACCCTTTACTAGTTCAAAAAAAGGGAAAAATAAATTTATGCATTTACTGGATGTTGGATCCGTCGGGACTGGCGGGGCTCGAACCCGCAGCTTCCGCCTTGACAGGGCGGTGCTCTGACCAATTGAACTACAATCCCAGCGAAATAAGGGATCTAGCAGAAAATTCGATTCTTTTTTTATCTTCGTATGGGATGACAGGGGGTTATACAATCTCATGGTGGATTGGCAAATTATTGGGCCGAGCTGGATTTGAACCAGCGTAGACATATTGCCAACGAATTTACAGTCCGTCCCCATTAACCGCTCGGGCATCGACCCAGGAAAAATCCATTTTAGGCTTATTGATAATCCATGATCAACTTCCTTTCTGTAGTACCCTACCCCCAGGGGAATTCGAATCCCCGTTGCCTCCTTGAAAGAGAGATGTCCTAAACCACTAGACGATGGGGGCCGACTTGACCAACCGCCCTCATACTATGATGATAGTATCATCAATTTTTCGAAATTGTCAATATAATGGAATGATTGGATCTTTCCGTTTTTGATAATTAGATAGAATTTTTGGATTCGTCATTTCTATTCATGAATTGTTCATTAGAATCGACATTCTCTATATAACTTTACTAAAAGAAATCTAGTAAACGGAATAGTGAAATTTTTCTCTAAGACTTTAAGACTTTGGGGCAAGTGGAATCTCATCATTCGATGAAATTTCTTGAATTGTTTTTACGTCCAATCGGTAAGTGTACATGAATGTTATGTATCAATCACGGGCATTTGGTTTTGATAGGAATCATCTCAATAAAAGAAATTGGGACCGATTTTGAAACAATTCATTTTACCCTAGACCTGTTAGGCAAATCCATTTGATTATTTAAAAATAAGCCATTAGCTACTAGGAGTCTACTGCATATGCATATAGTTATATAATATATATATAGAATATATGTATATGCACATAGGTAGATTTTATCTACATACGTACTCGTTCGGTAATTAAATCAAAAAATCAAATAAGCCCTTTTAACTCAGCGGTAGAGTAACGCCATGGTAAGGCGTAAGTCATCGGTTCAAATCCGATAAGGGGCTTTTCTTCTTTTTTTGTTCATAAAAGTCCAGTCTCCAGTCTATAGTATTAAGAAATTAGAGGGATTTTTTGTATTTGGAATACAAAAGTAACTAACTGGATAATACGTTATCATTATACTCAGTTCGAGTATAGTAGTTCTAGTTCGAAAGTGGAACATTTATTCGGGAACTATTGATTATTCTAAATAATCATAAGCCGCCCCTTGAATCGCCAAAAATGCCTAATTTTCGATTCAAAATTAACAAAAGAAAAAGTAAGAGGACCTGACCCATGAAATTCGGACTCTATCCGCTATTCTGATATTCAAATTCGATAGAGATGAAATTTGAATTACAACAGTCCACCCCGGACTTAGAAAGAATTTGTCGATATTTCCGATTCAATCTTCTTGTTCCTAGATTTTCTAAATTCTTATTCCCTCCCTCTACAGAGAAAATTTTCTTGCAAGTCACAAGATACAAGATAAGGGCCATTTCCATTATCTTTCTTTGATTCCAGATCAAGATAAATTTCGATCTATCGAAGTCTATTTACATGTATAGCTAGCAGATCCCGTCTTCATATACCAAACATTTACTACATTTTGGTTACGACAGTGTAATGTAGAATGGGTGCGAGAAAGATACTTTCACTTCCAGTCTTCTATTTTTTAGACAATTTAACGAAAAAAAAGGAAATTATTTCTCTTTCTAAGAGGTAAAACAGAAAAAAAAAGACTTTTTTCTTTGGCCGGGGGGAAGATAGATTCTGAAGTTTTCGATTTATCTGAAAGAAAAGGAGATAGAACAAAGAAGACACTTAAAGAAAATTAAAACAGAACTGCAA
>NW_026137599.1:272500-302500 GCF_009805555.1 Andrographis paniculata
GACTTTTGTTTACCGAGGGTTCGAATCCCTCTCTTTCCGTACCTTCACTTAATATTAATAGACTCATCTTAGTAACAACACTGAATCAAATAGTAATGGAGACCCTTATTCCATATGCTACATAAATGGGAGAAAATGGGGATAAAACTCGTATTTTTCTTACTTAACCTTAAGTTAATTTGAGAAAAGGTCAAAATTTCCCGAAGCCTTGCTATTTTATTTGAGTTTAGGTTTAAGTCTGACGAGAATAATATTCTACAACTAGCAATTCATTTATTTTCAAACCGACCCATTTACTATCTATGATTTGATTAATTAATCCTTTATATTGGAATGGGTAAAGGGTCAAATGGTTTGGCACTTCCTCATGGGGGGAAGGGGGCAAATAATTTTGAATCAGAGTTCTGGATTTTTGTTCATCTTTCGCCGTAATAATATCTTGGGGTTTGCAGCGATAACTCGGTATATCTACTATAAGCCCATTCACTAAAATATGTCTATGATTAACTAATTGTCGGGCCGCGGGAATAGTCGAAGCCATACCCAAGCGAAAAAGGATGTTATCCAAACGCATTTCAAGTAATTGTAGTAAAACTTGACCTGTTGATCCTTTGGCTTTTCCGGCGATACGAACGTATTTAAGTAATTGTCGTTCTGTAAGACCATAATGAAAACGCAATTTTTGTTTTTCTTCTAGGCGAATACGATATTGAGATTTTTTTCCGGAGCGCGATTGGTTTCTAAGATCACTTCCGGTTTTAGGCCTTTTATTAGTTAGTCCCGGTAAAGCCCCCAGGCGGCGTGTTTTTTTGAAACGAGGTCCTCGGTAACGCGACATAAAGACTCCTTATTCTTATTTAGAATTCATTTTCTTCTTTTTTTTTTTTAGAATTTGATTTTAAAAAATAAAGCTAAAATCAAATTGAACTAAATGAAGCGAAGTTTGCTGAAGTAGTGTATTTGTACTATACAGAAGAATAAAAAAGAATTGGATAAATATTCAAACTCCTATTATTATAGAAATATTCTTCTATTTATATAGAAATTTCTATTATTATTATATAGATATAGAATAGAAGATCCTTTTCGTTACATAGTTAGGAGTTCCTAGAACTTAAACTGAACAAATTCGTGGATTTTGGAAAGAGGGAAGACACTTTTTTAATATTCTTTGATTGAAAAGGGAGATTATCCATTTTTCAAGATTTGAATAAAAAAAGAAAAATTGGAAAAAGCCGGCTATCGGAATCGAACCGATGACCATCGCATTACAAATGCGATGCTCTAACCTCTGAGCTAAGCGGGCCTACATAATCAAAATTGTCTAGGCATAGGAATTCGATATACTATAGTATAGTCGAATTATAGTGTCTCCATAAATATGGAAAAGAATAGAATCTCGAATTTCCAATAAATATTCAATATTTCAATATTATAGAACATAACGATTTCTATATCGATATAGAATTTCTATTTTTTTGTCACAATTGAAATATTTAGTATATTCGATAGTCAATCTTAACTATTTTTAGCTTTTAGCCGGTAAAATTGGATTTTCTATTTTGGATTTACATGATATTGGAAATTCTTTTTGTTACACTTCTATATTCTGTATCCTATAGATCTCTAGAATTAGATCTCTAGAATTTCATTTCTTTTTTTCTTTCATTCCAATTCCTAATTAGTTAATTCTTTCTAACTAATCAGACATTCTGCGGCTTTCGTTCGTAAAGAGGGAAGTTAAGAAAAAAAATCGACCGTTTAAGTATCAAAACTGTTTTGTAAAAACAGCAGGAAGAGAAAAATATATATGGGGTATATATCAATCTATATTGAATTGCCGATACAGAAATGATAAAATCCAACTTGATTGGATCAAATATGGTTACCTATAGGTAAGAAGGAAAATCTTTTTTTCGAGATAGTAATCGCTATTTATTAAATTCAAGGGTTATAATAGAAATGAAAGAAAAAAAATAATGATAGAATAATATGATTTGAATCTCAAAACAAAAGAAAAGGAAGGGGATATGGCGAAATCGGTAGACGCTACGGACTTAATTGAATTGAGCCTTAGTACGGAAACCTACTAAGTGATAACTTTCAAATTCAGAGAAACCCCGGAATTAAGAAAAATGGGCAATCCTGAGCCAAATCCTATTTTCTCATTTCCCAAAACAAAGGTTTCGAAAACGGAAAAAAGGATAGGTGCAGAGACTCAATGGAAGCTGTTCTAACAAATGGAGTTGACTGCATTGGTAGAGGAATCTTTCCATCGAAACATCAGAAAGGATGAAGGGATAAATGTATCTATTGAATAATCTATCAAATCATTAGAACGCCCGCGTCTGTATCGGTATTTTTTTACATTAAAAATGCAAGAATCGACGTGAATTGATTTCACATTGAAGAAAGAGTCGAATATTCATTCATCAAATCATTCAACCCATAGTCCCGTAGTTCTTTTAAAGAACTGATTAATCGGACGAGAATAAAGATAGAGTCCCATTCCACATGTCAATACCGGCAACAATGAAATTTAGAGTAAGAGGAAAATCCGTCGATTTTCAAAATCGTGAGGGTTCAAGTCCCTCTATCCCCAAAAAAGCTTATTTGACTCCCAATTATGCTATCCCCCTTTTTTGTTAAGGGGTCTAAATTCCTTTATCTTTCTGATTCTTTGACAAACGTATTTGGGCATAATAAACTCTGATCACATGTGATCATGTGATATAGAATACACATCCAAATTAAGCAAGGAATCCCTATTTGAATGATTCACAATACATAGTATTCCTCCTACTGAGACTTAGTCTTCCAAAAACTTACAGGACTTGGAGAAAACTTTGGAATGCCCCCTTGTCCCTTTAATTGACCTAGACCCCAATCATCCTCATAAAATGAGGGTGGGAGGCCACGGAATAGTCGGGATAGCTCAGCTGGTAGAGCAGAGGACTGAAAATCCTCGTGTCACCAGTTCAAATCTGGTTCCTGGCATATGTTTGATTTGTATGAGGTCTTTCTTTTCGAAATTCAAAGATATCAATCGAGATCCATATCCATATGGATTTGAAATCTTGATCATAATATCGATTTTGGCAAGATATACCCCATCTATTTTCTAGATGGGTAGAGTTTCTTAAATTCAAATAAAGTATCTAGAATGAAATTCTACTTTATCTTTTTGATTTTTCATTCAATCAAAAAGAATGTTAATACTTCATATATATTTGTATGATTAAATTGGTTGGTTGAAAGAAGAAAAAGTCGAAGTTGAAATAGACGAGATTCGATTCAGATACAATACAAAGAAATGGAATTCGATACCCTTTCATTTCTTTGTATTTTCGTTCCTATTCAATTCTCTAATTCGTCTCAACATGAGTTTCTAGAACCGGTCTAAGCAATAGGTGCAGTACAAGATTCATGATCATGATACAGAACCCGTTTGATTCATCCTATTTGTTTGGCTCGTACAAAATAAGCAGTTTCCAACTAAATGGAAGAATTACAAGAATTCCCTAATTATGTGCTTTTTTGATAGTCTATCAAAAATCCCCTAATACAAAAGAGACGCCGGTTATTCTGGTTAATCTAGAACAGAAAGTCCAATCTTTGAATCTCTGAGATTATATAAGTAGAAATCACTTCCTTATCCTTCAATGAGCATCTTGTATTTCATAAAAATTAGGGGCAATATAATCCTTACGTAAAGGCCATCCTAGCCAACTTTCAGGCATTAAGATACGTTTCAAGCGCGGATGATTCTCATAAGATATTCCCAACATATCATAAGATTCTCGCTCTTGAAAATCCACGCTTTTCCAAACCCAGAAAGCGGACGGAATTATAGGATTCCTTCTTGCGGCAAATACTTTGATGCATACCTCTTCTGGTTGATTTACGCCATACTCGATTCTGGTAAGATGATACACACTCGCTAACAGCCCGCCAGGTGATACATCATAGGCACATTGGGAGCGTAGATAATTGTAACCATATACATATAAAATGACAGCAATGGAATGCCAATCCTCGGGCCTTATTTGTAGGGTCTCTATTCCTTGATAATCAAAGCCCAAAGATCTATGAATTATCCCATGCTTTACTAGCCAAGCAGACAAACGACCCTGCATCTTTTTTATCTCCCGCATTTTTATTTAAAAAATTTCACATTCTCGATCAAATTGATGAAGATTGACTCGCTACTTGTTATTCTGTACAAAGGAGTCCTGCCTAATTCACAAATTCGTGAGAAGATACTGAACTTTTATATTTGAAAAAGATTTCAGTAGGGATCTCTGAAGTAGATGGGGGTTGATAGAGGAAGCCTTGATCATAATTTCCAGTATTCATACTGCGTGCACCATGAAACTTGTGATTGGTCGTAAAACACCGATTTACTTGTTGAGGCCTAATTTGATTGTCATAGATTTCTCGAGACATTTTCTTCCGAAGTTTCGTTATAGCATCTATAACTGCTTCTGGTTTAGGGGGACAACCCGGCAAATAGATATCCACAGGAATTAGCTTATCGACTCCCCGAACAGTACTATAAGAATCGGTACTGAACATCCCTCCTGTAATTGTACAGGCCCCCATAGCAATAACATATTTTGGATCGGGCATTTGCTCATATAATCTCACTAAGGAGGGGGCCATTTTCATTGTTACTGTTCCGGCTGTTAAAATTAGATCCGCTTGTCTAGGACTCGATCTTGGTACTAGTCCATAACGATCAAAGTCAAATCGTGATCCTATTAGTGAAGCAAATTCAATAAAACAACAACTGGTACCATAGAGAAGCGGCCATAAACTAGAGAGTCTTGACCAATTTGAAAAGTCATTTAATGTAGTTGAAATAACGGAATTTTCGGCTGTTGGATCAAGTAAAGGAAACTCAATGGAATTCATAACTTTTTCAATCGTTTTTTCTTTTTATTGTCTGAATATTCAGGAACTAGGACCATTCCAATGCCCCCTTTCGCCATGCATAAACTAAACCAACAATTAAGATAAGTACGAAAATGAAAGCTTCTATAAATACGGATAGACCCAATACATCGAAACTCATTGCCCATGGATAAAGAAAAACCGTTTCAACATCAAAAACAACAAAAACTAGAGCAAACATATAATAACGAATTCGAAATTGTAACCAAGCATTGCCCATTGGTTCTATACCCGATTCATAACTAGAGAGTTTCTCCGGTCCTTTCCGAATCGGGGCTAAAATTCCGGAAATGAAAAATGCTAAAATAGGAATAAGACTTGATATTATTAGAAATGCCCAAAAAATATCATATTCGTAAAGCAAAAACATAGACACACTCCTATGAACATGGAAAATAGACCGGATTGGTCGATTCGAATTGAAGTTGTAAAGTCATCCAGAACTGTTTAATCAAAACAAGAATTCATTTTGATCAAACCATCTAGTTCCTTTTGATTATTGTGGGCATATCTCATTTCAAGATTTATCGACTGACTTGACTGGGATCCTGTTTCCAGTCTACTTACAGTTTACTTGAGTTTTTGAAGTCAATTTTCTTGAATTTATATATATATTTATATATATATTATTTATATGTATATTATATATAGTATATATTATGCTTAGACAAATTTTCTTGTTTTCCCCCAGGATTCTGGCTAAAGAAAGCGACTTCCAAATAAAATCGAATTATTATTTTGATTTTATGTTTCAAAAATTTGAACTTATTATTCTTTTGAATATTGAATAAAAAGAGGTTTTTTCTTAATGATTTAGAATGAAATAAGTATTTCCATCTCAGGATTTCGGATATCTTAAGGTATATTCTGTTTATTAGAATCTGAGTGGGGTTTTCTCTTGATTGAATACAGAACCATGAAACTTACCAAAGAGATTCGTTTTTCACCAAACTTTAGCCTGTCCCCTAGATCTATGTGAATAACTCTTTGGAGTGGACTTATGTCTTTGACTTCTTAAATTCATTAAGGTTAGGTTAAAGTTAGGTATAATAAAGTATTAGGTATACTAAGGAGTATCATTAACTTAACTCCTTGATTGTGGTGGACAGGGAAATTCATATCGAATTTATCTCCGCGGATTAATGACCAATTTATTCCAGTTTTCTGTTCTGTTTAATGTTTAAAATGAGAATGAGTGAATTTTTAGGAAAAATTCGATTTCGAAAAACCAACCGGTCAGTCACAAGTACCAAAAAGGAAAATTATATAATTTTTTCTTTCAAATCTTCATTTGATTTTATATTTCTTTTCGATTTTGATTTCTAGGGCTATACGGACTCGAACCGTAGACCTTCTCGGTAAAACGGATCAAACTTATTATTATCAAAATGATCTGAACTGTTTCAAAAACCCAACATGCATTTTTTTTTGCATTGGGCTCTTTCATTAACTGAAAGAAATATCAGCCAATCCACCATATTTTTTTTGACAGAAAAATCCGATAAGGAGATAGCTCCGTGTGCTCTGATTCATTATATGAGAGAGCACTACCAAAGTGTTTCAAGGGTGTGGGTTATCTTGACGTAGGTCTGCCTCCGGCCTAGATTGTTTTAAGTTAAATGAAGTCTCTATCGTTCCTTTGAAAATGAAAATCAAATATGAAACTTCATACACCTTAAAGCTCATAGGACGAAAAGAAATTTTTTGAGAACCTTATACTCATTATGCCTAGCATTGAATGCACTGGTATTCACCTTATCAATATCTCAAATCAACGATCCGGTCTGTTTGGCACCAAAATCCGATCGAATCATTTGTCAGGCTATTGTTCCCTCAATAGTTATGAGGGTAAGACATCGATTTCGCAAGAAAATGAATTTCTTTTTATTTGAGTGTATAATGGACTCCCCCAAAAAACATTGGCGCATGTGTAAACGAGGTGCTCTACCAACTGAGCTATAGCCCTTAGTGCTTGTGATGCGTATTTTATCATGTATAGAATTTCTTGTCAAGATGAATATTCTATGATCCAATATCATATATTTTGGAATGGTATTGCTTAGGTTATTATTGCTTATTAAGGAATATGCTATTTATAATCCATCGGTGGGATGGGTTCCGTTTGGTTTTTTTGGGATGATAAATTACCTACTTAACTCAGTGGTTAGAGTATTGCTTTCATACGGCGGGAGTCATTGGTTCAAATCCAATAGTAGGTAGAACTTATTAGATACCATTGACTCCGGTATCTAATAAGTTTTTTGACCCATTCTTTTTTCTTTTTAGTGATTTTGTATTCTTATTGATTTCGATTTCATTTTTGAAATGCGTTGTATCAAAATTGGACTCTGTCAAGTGAATCCAATCAAGCAGAATCCAGGCCAAACTTCTTTTGATTATTCGAACGCAATAACTGCTTATGAAATCACATTGACAGCCTCTACTCTTGTCCTAGCTCGTCGGAGAGCTAGATTTGCTTCAATTTTTTGTCTCTTTCCTTCAGCTTTTCTCAAACTAGCTTCTGCTATTTCAAGAGTTTGCTGAGCTTCTTGCGGATCAATATCACTACCCTTTTCCGCATCATTGACTAAAATAGTGATTTCATTATTGCCTATTCTAGCAAAACCACCCATCAGAGCCATCGTGAACCATTGGTCCGTAAGGCGTATTCTCAAAATTCCTATATCTACAGCTGTAGCAATAGGAGCATGATTTGGTAATACGCCAATTTGACCGCTATTCGTAGATAAAATGATTTCTTTCACTTCTGAATCCCAAACAATTCGATTAGGGGTCAGTACACAAAGATTTAAGGTCATTTCTTCAAATTGTTCTCCATTTCTAAGTTCATAGCCTTCCCGGCAGCTTCATCAATATTACCTACCAAATAAAAGGCCTGTTCAGGAAGACCATCTAATTCTCCGGAAAGGATCAATTGAAACCCTCTAATGGTTTCTGCTAGACCAACATATTTCCCAGGAGAACCGGTAAATACTTCGGCTACAAAAAAGGGTTGTGATAAGAAACGCTCAATTTTTCGCGCTCTTGCTACGGTTAAACGATCCTCTTCGGATAATTCGTCCAACCCCAGGATGGCTATAATGTCTTGAAGCTCTTTATAACGTTGTAAGGTTTGCTTAACTCTTTGCGCAGTTTCATAATGTTCCTCACCAACGATCCGAGGTTGAAGCATGGTTGAAGTTGAATCTAAAGGATCTACTGCCGGATAGATACCTTTGGCAGCTAATCCTCTTGATAGTACGGTAGTAGCATCTAAATGTGCAAATGTCGTAGCAGGAGCAGGATCGGTCAAATCGTCTGCAGGTACATAAACTGCTTGAATCGAAGTGATTGACCCTTCTTTGGTAGAAGTAATTCTTTCTTGTAAAGAGCCCATTTCGGTACTCAGGGTGGGTTGATAACCGACCGCGGAAGGCATTCTACCTAATAAGGCCGATACTTCGGATCCTGCTTGGACGAAACGGAAGATATTGTCGATAAATAGAAGTACGTCTTGTTCATTAACATCTCGGAAATATTCCGCCATCGTTAGGGCAGTCAAACCAACTCTCATACGAGCTCCCGGCGGTTCATTCATCTGACCGTAAACCAGGGCTACTTTTGATTCTGCAATATTTTCTTCATTAATAACTCCAGATTCTTTCATTTCCATGTAAAGATCATTTCCTTCACGAGTACGCTCACCCACTCCGCCAAATACGGATACGCCCCCGTGGGCTTTGGCAATATTGTTAATCAATTCCATAATGAGTACCGTTTTCCCAACCCCAGCTCCCCCAAATAGTCCGATTTTTCCCCCACGCCGATAAGGGGCTAAAAGATCTACTACCTTAATTCCTGTTTCAAAAATAGATAATTTTGTATCCAATTGGATAAAGGCAGGCGCAGATCGATGAATAGGAAATGTTGTACGAGTATCTACAGGACCCAAATTATCAACAGGCTCTCCAAGCACGTTGAAAATGCGTCCCAGAGTAGCTCCACCGACCGGAACACTTAGAGGAGCTCCCGTATCAATCACTTCCATTCCTCTCATCAGACCATCTGTAGCACTCATAGCTACAGCTCTAACTCGATTATTTCCTAATAATTGCTGTACCTCACAAGTCACATTAATTGGTTGACCAACAGTATCTCGACCTTTAACTACCAAAGCGTTATAAATATTAGGCATTTTGCCCGGCGGAAAGGCTACATCTAGTACCGGACCGATGATTTGGACGATACGTCCCAGGTTTTTTTTTTCAACCGCGGAAACCCCAGTAGTAGGATTAATTCTCATAATAATAAATATGTGTCAAAGTTTGTGAAAATTATCAAATTTAAAATAACCGTCTAATAGCACGCCGATCAGTTAATTAATTCAATTAAGAAATGGGAGTTAGCACTCGATTTCTTTCGTTGGTGCGATTCAATCGAATCCACTTCAATTGGTTCCTTATTCAATGAGTGAAGTTGCAAGCCCAACCAAGCTATTTTGAAACATGAGATCTTGAGAAAGTTTTTCATTTGTCTATCATTATAGACAATCCTATTTCGATTCGAAAATATATTCTATGGAAGTTGAACCCGAACTCTATTTACATTACGATTCATTATTTCTATCTTATCGGCTCTTCTTATTTTTGATTTCAGCATATTAATTTATGCCTATAGCCTATCTCTTGCATGGATGAATTTCGGCTATTTTCATATCTAAGATTTACATATACAACATATACCGCTGTCAATAGGGAATTTCTTATTAGTTGGGTTAGTTATTTCGATTTCGAAAAAGGTAAAAAAAGGGGGGGTTGCGCTATACATATGAAAGAGTATACAATAATGATGTGTTTGGTAAATCAAATACCATGGCCTAATAATCAATCTGATTAGTTGATAATATTAGTATTAGTTGGAAGTTTTTGAAAAATTCCCGTGAATAGTTTCATTAACGCCTAATTCATTCGTGTCGAGTAGACCTTGTTGTTGTCAGAATTCTTAATTCATGAGTTGTAGGGAGGGATTTATGTCACCACAAACAGAGACTAAAGCAAGTGTTTTTTTCAAAGCGGGTGTTAAAGAGTACAAATTGACTTATTATACTCCTGAATACGAAACCAAAGATACTGATATCTTGGCAGCATTCCGAGTAACTCCTCAACCCGGAGTTCCGCCTGAAGAAGCAGGGGCAGCGGTAGCTGCCGAATCTTCCACTGGTACATGGACAACCGTGTGGACTGATGGACTTACCAGCCTTGATCGTTACAAAGGGCGATGCTACAACATCGAGCCCGTTCTTGGCGAAACAGATCAATATATTTGTTATGTAGCTTACCCTTTAGACCTTTTTGAAGAAGGTTCTGTTACCAACATGTTTACTTCCATTGTAGGAAATGTATTTGGATTCAAAGCCCTGCGTGCTCTACGCCTGGAAGATCTGCGAATCCCTACTGCTTATATTAAAACTTTCCAAGGTCCGCCTCATGGGATCCAAGTTGAGAGAGATAAATTGAACAAATATGGTCGTCCTCTGCTGGGATGTACTATTAAACCTAAATTGGGATTATCCGCTAAAAACTACGGCAGAGCATGTTATGAATGTCTTCGCGGTGGACTTGATTTTACCAAAGATGATGAGAACGTGAACTCCCAGCCATTTATGCGTTGGAGAGATCGTTTCTTATTTTGTGCTGAAGCAATTTATAAGGCACAGGCTGAAACAGGTGAAATCAAAGGACATTACTTGAATGCTACTGCGGGTACATGCGAAGAAATGATGAAAAGAGCTGTATTTGCTAGGGAGTTGGGAGTTCCTATCGTAATGCATGACTACTTAACAGGAGGATTCACTGCAAATACTAGCTTGGCTCATTATTGCCGAGATAATGGCCTACTTCTTCACATTCACCGTGCAATGCACGCAGTTATTGATAGACAGAAGAATCATGGTATGCACTTCCGTGTACTAGCTAAAGCGTTACGTCTGTCTGGTGGAGATCATATTCACGCTGGTACCGTAGTAGGTAAACTTGAAGGAGAAAGAGACATTACTTTGGGCTTTGTTGATTTACTGCGTGATGATTTTGTTGAAAAAGACCGAAGTCGCGGTATTTATTTCACTCAAGATTGGGTCTCTTTACCCGGTGTTATTCCCGTGGCTTCAGGGGGTATTCACGTTTGGCATATGCCTGCTCTGACCGAAATCTTTGGGGATGATTCCGTACTACAGTTTGGTGGAGGAACTTTAGGACACCCTTGGGGGAATGCGCCAGGTGCCGTAGCTAACCGAGTAGCTCTAGAAGCATGTGTACAAGCTCGTAATGAAGGACGTGATCTTGCTGCTGAGGGTAATGTAATTATCCGCGAGGCTAGCAAATGGAGTCCTGAACTAGCTGCCGCTTGTGAGATATGGAAAGAGATCAAATTTGAGTTTGAAGCAGTGGATGTTTTGGATCCAACAAAATAATTACTCTCCGTTCTCTTAATTGAATTGCAATTAAACTCGGCTCAATCATTTTAGTAAAAGATTGGGCCGAATAGAACCATTCTATTGCATGTATTTTGGATAAATACATAGATCTCGAGATAGAGAAGATTTCAAATAGCAAATTGAAGACTCAAATGGTTCTATTGTCGTCTTGGATCCACATTTAAACCTATGGATCCTCAGGATTGGTATATTCTTTATAGATCCTGTAGTTTGGCTGAATCAAGCGAAGTATCACAAATTTTTGACCCATCCTGTATATTGTCTTTTTCGTTCCGTGTTGAAATAGACCCTTAATTTCTTACTTCTTATTAGTTATTAGTTAGTTATTAGACGAGATTTTACAAAAAAATTCTATCTAGGGTAGAACAAATATTGCTTTTTTGTTCGACGCGAAGGCGAAGACATAGGAAAAAGCACTTTTTATCATTCTATTTAATTTCGAATGAAAAGGGATTCCATCATATTACTATATAGTTATAGTAAAATCTTACCTCCGGATTCCCACAAAATAAAAGATAATCACTTCTTATTAATAATTTAGTATTTCGCAATGATGTAATTTCTATGTTTAGTCTGATGGGAATTCAAAGACAAATAAAGAATTGCGGGTCGAATGACTATTCATCTAGTGTATTTTTATGCAAATAAAATAGGGGGCAAGAAAACTCTATGGAAAGATGGTGGTTTAATTCGACGGTGTTTACCAAGGAGTTCGAACACAGGTACGGGATAAAGAAATCAACGGACAATCTTGGTCCTATTGAAAATACTAGTGAAAGTGAAGATTCGAATCAAAAAGGTGGGGCTAAAAACATTCATAGTTTGGGGGGTCGTGACAATTCTAGTTACAGTGATGTCGATCATTTATTTTTGGTCAAAGACATTCGGAATTTCATCTCTGATGATACTTTTTTAGTTAGGGATAGTACTGGAGACAATTATTCGATCCATTTTGATATTGAAAATCAGATTTTTAAGATTGACAACGATCATTCTTTTCTGAGTGAACTTGAAAGTTCTTTTTCGAGTTATCGAAATTCTAGTTATAGGAATAATGGATCTACGAGTGAAGATTCCTTATACAATTGCTCGATGTATGATACTCAATCTAGTTGGAATAATCACATTACTAGTTGCATTGACGATTATCTTCAGTATCAAATCTGTATTGATATGTCCATTGTAAGTGATAGTAGTGACAGTTACATTTCTAGGCGCGTTTTTGATAAACGTAGAACTAATAGTGAAAGGGGGGGATCCAGTATACGAACCCACGAGAAGAGCAGTGATTTAACTCTAGGAGAAAAGTCTAATGATCTCGATGCAATTCAAAACTACAAGCATTTGTGGGTTCAATGCGAAAATTGTTATGGATTAAATTATAAGAGATTTTTGAAATCAAAAATGAATATTTGTGAACAATGTAGATATCATTTGAAAATGAGTAGTTCAGAAAGAATCGAAGTCTCGATCGACCCCGGTACTTGGGATCCTATGGATGAAGACATGGTCTCTCTGGATCCGATTGGATTTCATTCGGAGGAGGAGACTTATAAAGATCGTATTGATTCTTATCAACGAAAGACAGGATTAACTGAGGCTGTTCAAACAGGCATAGGGCAACTAAATGGTGTTCCCGTAGCACTTGGGGTTATGGATTTTCAGTTTATGGGGGGTAGTATGGGATCCGTAGTCGGGGAGAAAATCACTCGTTTGATTGAGTACGCTACCAATCGATTTCTACCTCTTATTATAGTGTGCGCTTCGGGGGGGGCACGCATGCAAGAAGGAAGTTTGAGCTTGATGCAAATGGCTAAAATATCGTCTGCCTTATATGATTATCAATCAAATACAAAGTTATTTTATGTCTCAATCCTTACATCTCCTACTACTGGTGGGGTAACAGCTAGTTTTGGGATGTTGGGAGATATCATTATTGCCGAACCCAACTCCTACATTGCATTTGCGGGTAAAAGAGTAATTGAACAAACATTGAATAAAACAGTCCCCGAGGGTTTACAAGTCTCTGAATATTTATTCCAGAAGGGCTTATTCGACCTAATCGTACCACGTAATCTTTTAAAAAGCGTTCTGAGTGAGTTATTTAAACTACACGCCTTCTTTCCTTTGAATTGAAATTCTATCAAGTAAGTTCAATTATTTTATTTGTAGCAAACAAGTAGTTAACTTATCGGAATTAAAGTAAATAAGAATGGAGTTTTCTTTAATGACTTAAGATCGAATTGTAGAAAGAATCAAAAGTTGAGGATAACTCTTTTTTTACCGGGATTCCCATTAAGAAGTCTCTATCAAAAGAAGTCTCTATCAACAAGATAAAAGCGAGAGTTCTTCCTTTCGTGAAATTAGACAAACAAAACGAATTTCGTCTTACATAAATTCAAATCAAATATAGAAAAGATAGATATATAATTTTCTATTTTTCTCCATCTACCGAAAATTCAATTTTCACTAAAAATTCCGGTTGTGTCGCATTCTAACGAATCTTTCGATAATTTGTAACAAACTCTTTCTTTAGTAAATTTGAAGACAAGAACAAAACATAACGAAATAAAATAAAATAATCAAGTTTATTATCATACGTATCTTTCATGTAGAAAGATGAATTTATTTAGTTCTCCATTTTCTACATTCCTTAGATTTCTTTTATATACTAACTTAGATATATATAGATACTTATATTTTCTATTTCGAATAAGAATTTTCAAATTAAATTAATTAATAATAATAACGAATTCCTAATAATCACAATTCTGAATTATAATAAGTATAAATAGAAAATAGAAAAAAAAACAAATTAATAATAATAACAGGTACAATATAGTAAATCGAGGTACCATTTTATGACAACGTTCAATCTTCCTTCTATTTTTGTGCCTTTAGTAGGCTTAATATTTCCCGCAATTGCAATGGTTTCTTTATTTCTTCATGTTCAAAAAAAAAAAATTGTTTAGGACGCAATCTCAGCCGTTTTTTTTTTTGAAACTGTAGCATAACACAGATATTTATTTCGGGAAATGGAAATATAGTATAACATGTGATTTCCGCCGAATATAAAGGAAAAAGCTCTTATGCCCGCAGAAAATGATCTCTGGATAAATGAATCCTAGCTAGTTTCAAATAGATCAGCATCGCTGGATGCAGAAAATGTAAAGTTGGTGGATCCATATGTATATTGGGGTCCTCTGAAGGGTATGTTATTATTTTAGATCTAACCAATTTGATGAATGACTCCTAAAGCTTCACATTAAACTAGTGCTAGTTCACATCAAACTAGTGCTAGTTGATGAGAGTTCCTTCGGAAACAAAAAAGGAAGGGCAAAATGGGTATTCTCTCAATTCCAATAAAATACAATCGGATCAAGTATGAGTTGGCGATCAGAACATATATGGATAGAGCTTATAACGGGGTCTCGAAAACTAAGTAATTTTTGCTGGGCCCTTATCGTTTTTTTAGGTTCATTAGGATTCTTATTGGCTGGAACTGCCAGTTATCTTGGTCGAAATTTGATATCTTTTGTCCCATCTCAGCCAATTCTTTTTTTTCCACAGGGAATTGTGATGTCTTTCTACGGGGTCGCGGGTCTATTTATTAGTTCCTATTTGTGGTGCACAATTTCTTGGAATGTAGGTAGTGGGTATGATCGATTCGATAGAAAGGAGGGAATAGTGTGTATTTTTCGTTGGGGATTTCCTGGAAAAAATCGTCGTATATTCCTCCGATTCCTTATAAAGGATATTCAATCCGTTCGAATAGAAGTTAAAGAGGGTATTTATGCTCGCCGTGTCCTTTATATGGACATCAGAGGCCGGGGGGCTATTCCGTTGACCCGTACTGATGAGAATTTGACCCCACGAGAAATTGAACAAAAAGCCGCGCAATTGGCCTATTTCTTGCGCGTACCTATTGAAGTTTTTTAAAAGGAACTTAGCTGAAGAACGAATGTTTTCTCAGCAGGAGGGAAATCCTCTTGTTTTCTAAATGAAGTTTCGTCAGAACATTCAGTCCAGCCAAAGCCGGGGTATATGGAACAACCATAAAACAAAACTTTTTTTTCGTTCTTCTTCGAAGTGATAAGATGCAGATAGAGCATATCTTGTAGATTTTTTCCTTTTTGTCAATCGATATTTTTTTATCTTTTCGCTTGTGTTCTTTACTAACCAATAATCGATTTTCTTAGTAATGAAAACTGGCCTTTTTCTGTCTTGTTTGTTTTGCCGCTCCTTTTTTTGATCATCACACTATCTTTCTCTCAATCATTTGATTCTTGGATATGTCGAATCGTTGCAATTTTTTTGCAATTATTGGATATTTTGATAGAAAACGAGTTCCTTCGTCTCAAAATATTAATAATATTCATTCCAAACAAGTGTCTCCTTTCAATGAATGACGGAAAGAAGCACTTGTTTGGAATTTGGTGAATCGAGATATCCGGAAAGAATATTTTTGATTATTTCTTCATTCGAATTCGCAGTTCGAGGCGGAGTCTTAGTCTATTTCTGTATTCTTTCTGGATTTAAACAAAATCATAAATCAAATAGATTCAGAGGTTTGATACCTTATTGAGAACTCATATTAAAAAAAAAATATTCGATCACATAGAATCGAGAAATGAAGTTTGTTAATTCAAAATTCACAGGTGAAAAATGGCAAAAAAGAAAGCATTCACTACTTTTTTCTATCTTACATCTATAGTCTTTTTTTTTCCCTGGTGGGTTTCTCTCTCATTTACTAAATGTATGGAATTTTGGGTTACTAATTGGTCAAATAGTGGTCAATCCGAAATTTTTTTGAATGATATTAAAGAAAAAAGTATTCTAGAAAAATTCATAGAATTAGAGGAAATTCTTTTATTGGACGAAATATTCAAGGAATACTCGGAGACACATCCCCAAAAGCTTTCTATAGGAATCCACAAAGAAACGATCCAATTAGTCAAGATACACAATGAGGATCGTATCCATACGATTTTGCACTTCTCGACAAATATAATCTCTTTTGTTATTCTAAGCGGTTATTCTCTTTTAGGTAATGAAGAACTTGCTGTTCTTAACTCGTGGGCTCAGGAATTCCTATATAACTTAAGTGATACAGTAAAAGCTTTTTCGATTCTTTTATTAACCGATTTATGTATCGGATTTCATTCACCCCACGGTTGGGAACTAATGATTGGTTATGTTTACAAAGATTTTGGATTTGTTCATAATGATCAAATTATATCTGGTCTTGTTTCCACTTTTCCGGTTATTCTCGATACTATTTTGAAATATTGGATTTTCCGTTATTTAAATCGTATATCTCCGTCACTTGTAGTTATTTATCATTCAATGAATGATTGATAAATCATCCACCGATATTCATATTCATTTAATCTACTCTAATGGTTAGTTATACATAAGCATTAAAAACCTTCTATTGGGGGGATTTTCACCCTATATCCTATAGTATTCCAGTAAAGTGATTGCATTAAATAGCAGAATCGTGGATAGGGAACTATACCAGCAACCTACCCAATTTATTGTATAAATTATTATATAAATTTTTCGGATCAATGATTAGACCATGCAAACTAGAAATACTTTTTCTTGGATAAAGGAACAGATTACTCGATCTATTTCCGTATCACTCATTATATATATCATAACTCGGACATCTATTTCAAACGCATATCCCGTTTTTGCGCAGCAGAGTTATGAAAATCCACGAGAAGCGACTGGGCGTATTGTATGTGCGAATTGTCATTTAGCTAATAAGCCCGTGGATATTGAGGTTCCACAGGCGGTACTTCCTGATACTGTATTTGAAGCAGTTGTTCGAATTCCTTATGATAAGCAAGTGAAACAAGTTCTTGCTAATGGTAAGAAGGGGGGTTTGAATGTGGGGGCTGTTCTTATTTTACCGGAGGGATTTGAATTAGCTCCTTCCGATCGTATTTCTCCCGAGATTAAAGAAAAGATAGGCAATTTGTCTTTTCAGAGCTATCGCCCCCCAAAAAAAAATATTCTTGTGATAGGGCCTGTCCCCGGTCAGAAATATAGTGAAATCACCTTTCCTATTCTTTCCCCCGACCCCGCTTCTAAAAAAGATGTTCACTTCTTAAAATATCCTATATATGTAGGCGCGAATCGAGGAAGGGGTCAGATTTATCCCGACGGAAGCAAAAGTAACAATACAGTTTTTAATGCGACAGGAATGGGTATAATAAGTAAAATCCTACGAAAAGAAAAAGGAGGATATGAAATAACCATATCAGATCCATCGGATGGACGTCAAGTTGTTGATATTATCCCTCCAGGGCCCGAACTTCTTGTTTCAGAGGGTGAATCCATCAAATTGGATCAACCATTAACGAGTAATCCCAATGTGGGTGGATTTGGTCAGGGAGATGCAGAAATAGTACTTCAAGATCCATTACGTGTCCAAGGTCTTTTGTTCTTCTTGGCATCTGTTATTCTGGCACAAATCTTTTTGGTTCTTAAAAAGAAACAGTTCGAAAAGGTTCAATTGGCCGAAATGAATTTTTAGACTCGCGGATTTATCGATATCAGGATCGTAAAAAGAACAAAATTCTTGTTGTCAATTATCTATAAAAAGAAATTACGAAAAACTTTTATTTACTTGCTCTTTTTTTACGAGCTTGGGGGAATCAGCATTCCTAGTCATATCATAATAGGTATATTTTTCTTTCAAGAAGACTATTTTATTTGACTTTATGACTTTGTCTTTGTTAGGATTCCAATGTCCTAAAATGGATCCATTTTAGGACATTGGAAACCGAATTAAATTGGGATAGATATCAGCATAAGTAAGCGGGTAATAGAACGAACTACAAATGTGGGGAACAGATAATTCTAAGAGCTATTATTTGTCTTCGACACAAGAAAAGGGGGGTTTATAAAATCCCTTTTCTTGTGTCGAAAGAGGAATGATTTTGGGCTCCTAGTCTGGGTTTCGGTTTTCCAGATGTATCAGAACCTTTTTCTATTTATTTCGGACAATGACAACAAAAAAGTCAAGTGATGTACAAACAAAAAATAGAACTTATTCCATGAACTTCGAAAAAATCTCTACTTTTCTGATATACTAAATAAATAAAAAAAGAAATATGGTAAGAGGATAGAAAGTATTTCTACGATATCGAATCTAGAGAAATATATCGAATCCGTGCAATTGAGTGATTCCCTCCTTATTCAAAGAACCCATACATACTCTCAAGATCAAGGAAGAGATGTTCTGAATCAATGAATGAAGTTTATTTTTCAAAAGCATTATCAGAAAAAATGGAATGGAGTTTTGTGAAACAGCAGAAAACGAAACCCACTTTGTCATTTAGACAAAAAAAGACTCTGATTCTTAAGAACCCAACGGTCCCTTTCCCCTCGAATCAGACAAAGAAAGAAGGGAATCCCGTTGAGTTCCTACGTCTACAACTCAATCCATCCGATTACTACAGGGATGAACCTAATCCGGAATATGAACCATAAAAGAAAATACCTATTAAACCGATCACAAGAATACCAGTTACAGTACCTATTATCCAAAGAGGAATCCTTCCAGTAGTATCGGCCATTTCCTCCACTTCCCCCCAATTTCATTAAGTGGTCATGCTAGAGACATAAACAGTCATGGATAATTATGAGATGAGATCCTTCCGAACGGGCTAAGAGAATGCCTAGAGTTTTGATTTTTTCTTTCGTTTTCTTAATTGAAGAAATAATTCGAAAATAAAACAGCAAGTACAAAAATAAGTAATAACCCCCAGTAGAGACTGGTACGATTCAATTCAACATTTTGTTCGTTCGGGTTTGATTGTGTCATAGCTCTATAAATTCGGAATTAGGTTTATCGTTGGATGAATTGCATTGCTGATATTGACCCCAAAAAAAAGACGGTTGGTACAGCTAGTCCGTGAACAGCCAACCATCGTACTGTAAAAATTGGATAGGTTCGATCTATAGTCATTTGATTAGGACCTCCTAAAACGATCTACTAAATTCATCGAGTTGTTCCAAAGAATCAAAACGTCCAGTTATTAATGGAATTCCTTGTCGGCTCTCTGTGAAATATTCGTTTGGCCGAGGGCTTCCAAATACATCGTAAGCTAAACCCGTACTGACGAATAACCAACCCGCAATAAATAGGGAAGGTATCGTAATGCTATGAATGACCCAATATCGAATACTGGTAATAATATCAGCAAAAGAACGTTCTCCTGTGCTTCCAGACATGCTCAGCTCCACATATTTTTGTACAGTCAAAGGGGGGATCGTAAAAGATGAGATCAGTAAAAGGCAATCACTGAAATTGGATCTTTGTAGGATCGTCAATATTGCACCGAGGGCATCTTTCGAATATACCGAATCAGTATAACTATCCTTCTTTCGACACAGCAACGCAATTTGAATCAGTATCGAAAAGAAGTGCTAAATTAATGTATTTCTTCCTTTCCTTTATCTGTTCAGGTAAAATGATGCTATATTTAATACAAAATTCTTACAATGAAAGAGATTATCATCTTTCTACAATTTAAGGAATTGGTGAATCTTCCAGTAACAAATATGAGTAGTAAATCCTATTCGATGAAAGAAAGCGAAAAAAGAATCAAAAAATCGGAATCAATACTTGTAATGAATTGGATCTCAATCCAAATCTTGATTTAGCTGCAAGAATGAGACTTTTTAAAAATATGAAAATAAAAAATGGAAAATAGTATTCCATAATAATTCAAAAAGAGTTTCATTTTTGAATGAAGTTACACGATTCAGTTCGTATTATTGGTTTATGTTCAACGACTCGGTTGATAGGAATTACTAGATGGCTAGATCATAGAAATGATGAATCAGTTTCGTTTTATATGCCTGTCACTTTCTCTTTGTTCGTGCCATCTAGAATGATAGATAAATCACAAAATTTCAATTGAAATTAGTTGTTCAATTTATATTTTTGTATATCCTCCTATGTCAAAAAAAAGGAAACTCAGGTAAATGCTTTAGAAATCTATGTATAGAAATACCACATTTCAGTTAGCCCCCCCTCATGCTTACTATAACCAGTTATTTCGGTTTTCTACTAGTAGCTTTAACTATAACTTCAGTTCTATTTATTGGTCTGAGCAAGATACGACTTATTTAAAATTTCTCTTTGAAAGAAAGAATTCAGAAAGGAAATCTTTCTGTGAGATTCCGTATATTCTACATCAAGTCAATTTTCAATTCTTGGTCGTTGAGATTTATGTCAATTCTGATTAATATTTAATTATAGATATTTCCTCTTTTTTTCTCCTTTTCATAAAATTGAAATGATTGAAGTTCTTTTATTTGGAATCGTGTTAGGTCTAATTCCTATTACTTTGGCTGGATTATTCGTAACTGCATATTTACAATACAGGCGCGGTGATCAGTTGGATCTTTGATTAATTAAGATTTCTTTTTTTGACTTTTGACTGACCCCCTCCTTTCTTTAATGTCAATGCTATACAAGTGATTGAATCCACTTCAGTCTAATTTTATTTACGAAGAAAAAATCACGCTCTGTAGGATTTGAACCTACGACATCGGGTTTTGGAGACCCACGTTCTACCGAACTGAACTAAGAGCGCTTTCTTATCAGAACTGTAAAGAAAAAAAGATTCTGTTTCGAACCCGAATCCATTTGATTTTGTATGCATATATTCTATAGTTCTATAATTCCGTGCAATTGGAATCGATCTCAATTGATTCCTTGTTACTGGTTAAAGGGGACAGTAATTAGGTAGGGATGACAGGATTTGAACCCGTGACATTTTGTACCCAAAACAAACGCGCTACCAAGCTGCGCCACATCCCTTGAATCGTTCTATAGTATGATTGTAGAGAATTCCTGTCTTGTTTTCTACATGCCTATTTCCTCCATTGAGAAACACAATTGTTCGGCCCATTTCGTCTTTTTTGTCTCATTTAACTTAGAATAATAAGAAAGGGAAAACCTTATGGATCCTTTTTCAATTTGAATTAGGGATTCTGTGTACAACTCTAAGTGGCTCTTAACCACATATGCATCTGATCATATATGCATTATCTTTATGTATTTAAAAAAAAGGAGGTTTTTCAATGCGATATCTAAAAACATATCTCTCCGTGGCTCCAGTACTAAGTACGCTATGGTTCGGGGCTTTAGCAGGTCTATTGATAGAGATTAATCGTTTTTTTCCGGATGCGCTGACATTCCCCTTTTTTTCATTCTAGTTATTGACGTCGGAAGGAATGAACAAGATTAGAGATACAATCAACTATCTGTGACTAATTTATCCTCCCTTTTTCTCTTTTTTCCCTTTTTTCGAATTTTGAAAATTAAGGGACGAAAGAGAAAGCATAAAAGTGAATTCAACGTCTGCGAGACTTGGGTTCAAATTCGAATTAAATGAATAGTAATAATACACTAATACTAATAGAGACGTGTGGATAGAATGCGGGTCTAGAGCAAGAATACAAGATCTTTAAGGGAAATATTGTTCTTCGGGTTGAAATGGAGTTTCAAAATCATTGTCTTACTTATTCTTATTATTTACTATGGCTTTGCTTTGATTTATTAGAACTTTATTGATTTTTATCTTTTCAAGTTTGATTGAAAATTAGTAACTTCTATTTTTTCCTTCCTTTCTTTTTCTTTATTTCGAATCAAATATAGAAGAGCTGAGTAAATCAAAAATACAAAGGAGATTCATGGCCAAGAAGAAAGATGCGCGAGGAACGGTGATTTTGGAATGTAACGGTTGTATCCGAAACGGTGTTAAGAAGGTATCAACAGGCATTTCCAGATATATTACTCAAAAGAACCGACACAATACGCCTAATCAATTAGAATTGAGAAAATTCTGTCCCTATTGTTACAAACACACGATTCATAGGGAAATAAAGAAATAGATCGAATCTTAGTTTTGAAATCTTAGTCTTGAAAGGGTAAAAATGACATTATATAGAACAACATAGAGCTCGAAATAGAACATATTTTACTAATAAAAAATCCTATTGTGGGTGAAAATGACAATTAAGAAATAGGATTTTTAGGATAAGAAATAAACTAAACAAACAAACCATGGATAAATCTAAGCGGCCTTTTCTGAAATCCAAGCGATCTTTTCGTAGGCGTTTGCCCCCGATTCAATCGGGGGATCGAATTGATTATAGAAACATGAATTTAATTAGTCGATTTATTAGTGAACAAGGAAAGATATTATCTAGACGATTGAATAGATTGACCTTGAAACAACAACGATTAATTACTATTGCTATAAAGCAAGCTCGTATTTTATCTTTGTTACCTTTTCTCAACAATGAGAAACAATTTGAAAGAACCGAGTCGACCGCTAGAACTACTGGTCTTAGAACCAGAAAAAAATAGGTTTATTCTTTGTTCACTTGAATCAGAATTCCAATCCGAACTCAAACATGGATTGGTTTTTTGTTCGACACAAATTTGAGAAGCCAGATTTTATTATCATGTCTGTCATAAGAAAAAAAAAAACGAAAAAAAAAAAGAGTTTTTTTTATTGAACGTGTTCATTCATTTTCACTACTTTAGCCTATTTTCTCATAGTCATTTCGACTCCACCTTCCCGGAGTTCATTCTCCGGGGAACTCCATTTAACTTATTCTGGTGTATTCGTTCCAATCTACTTCTTTTCTGATTTCATTGGAAATCATATAAAGACACTTTCTATTTGATATAGCTATTTGGGCTAGTATTTTACGATTAAGAAGCAACTGTCTTTTGTATAGATCATGTACTAATTTACTATAACTAGAGGATATTCCTCGTTCTCGAATTAATGCGTTTATTCGAGTGATCCACAAACGACGAAAATTTCTTTTTTGCTTATTCTTGTCCCGATGAGCCGAAACCAAAGCTCGTATTTTCTGTTGAGTAATAGTTCGAGTCAGTCTTGAATGAGCCCCTCGAAAGCTTGAGGCAAAGAAACGAATTTTTGTTCTGCGTCTCCGAGCTATATATCCGCGTTTAATTCTGGTCATTACATAAATAAAACTTTGACAAATAACTAATTGATTTCTTTTCTTTCAGTTATTCTTTTCCACGCCCTGGTCTATTAATAACCAAACGGATTTTTCCAATGTATAAAATCAAAATCCCAATGGCTTTGGCTACTATAACCTTCCAGACCACGATTTTTTAGGTATTTTACTGCGAAATACGAAAGAAATAAGGAACTATCCTTTGATAGGTGTTCAAAATAGAGTCAATAAAAAAGAACTAGAAATAGTGGGTTCCATCGTTTCTATGGTTACTTCTTAAACGGTGAGGTCTTCTCTATACATCGGAGCCTTTACTTCATTTAATCAATTAATCAATGTTATTGCGAACTTGTATAGTTCATACCACACTCTTCGGCTCTACCCACGAATTATCCAGTAACAGGCCTTTCACAATCAGACCGACCTATACAGTAACGATATTTAATTAGGAAAGTTAGCTGGGGTAGCTGACCTTCGTAGTCCGTTCTTGACCGAGTGCAAACCTCAGTTTTATGTTTTTTTTTTGTTTTTGAATTTCAATAAGATTTCCTCCGCTTAATGGATAAGCGTTTGCTATCAATGGAGAATTTCTTCTTATCTGAAATTCCGGTGATTGGATTTGCACCAACGGAAACCATAAACTTTAGACACAATAGAGGAATCGATTTGCTTATTTTTCGATAGTGAATAGAGTTCTTTCCTCTATTCTATCCTATTTACTGGTATTGATCATTCATCCCAACATACCGAAAATCGGTTTTCTTTCTTTTTTTTTTCGTCAGCTCATAATCGAAACGAGTCGCACATACACCCTAGTACATGTTCCTCGACGCTGAGGACAGCCCCGAAGAGCGGGGGATTTCGGGACATTTCGAATCGGCTGTCTTGTATTTCTAATAAGTTGTTTAATAGTAGGCATGTTGAATCATATACATAATGGGCAGGTTTAGATTAATCCTAACCGGGTGATTCTAAATTATTTGTATTTAAAAAAATATTAATAAAATAGTAAACCCGGAGATAAAATATCAAATCCCGGATTTTCACAAAATCCCTTTTTTTGTCATTGAACTGCTACAAAATCAATAATTCCATAAGCTTGGGCTTCTGTTGCTGACATAAAAACGTCTCTTTCCATGTCTTCAGATACAACCCATAATGGTTTGCCCGTCCTTTGTACATAAACCCTTGTGATGGTTTCGCGTAGTTTCAGCAGTTCTTCCGCTTCCAAGATAAATTCCCCCGTTTGCGCCTCATAAAAAGAACTAGCGGGTTGATGGATCATTACCCTGATGATAGAAGGGTTCTCTATCTGGTGTGATGAAACGAAGAGGAAATAAGGATAAAGAATAATAGGAAAAAAAGATCGAATTGAGCAACCGTACGGGCATCATCTTTTGTGCATTGCATACGGCTCTACAATCAAATTGACCCTTCAAATTCAAGAAATAGAAAAAAATCTATCAGCTCCAAGCCCTAGATGGGTAAATGATCAAAACGCCACCCTTCCTTTCGTAGGGGTTCAAAAATACTATGATGGCTCCGTTGCTTTCTATTTCAAAATAGATTTTTTTGTCTTTGATTGAGCAATCCCAAAGTTTCTTTTTAATCCAACCAAAAAAGGAAAAATCTTGTTTTTTTTTTTCGCACTCTTTTTTATAGAACATAAATATTGTTAAGAGCCCTTCGGTGTGAAAACAAAAAGGTTTGTAACGCTGAATTGGCTTCCCAATAAATAAGAGAAAATGGGAAATACCTTTTATTTCATACTAATCTCTCGATACATAATTGAATCTTTTGAAAAAAAAAACAATACAAAAATTTTCCATATCGAATTCGAAGTGCCATGCTATTATTACTTAATATTCATATGGCGAAGGCATAGTTTTCTTTTTTCTCTCAAATCAAAAACCTCATTGGCGCCAAGCGTGAGGGAATGCGAAACGTTTGGTAATTGCTCCCCCAACCAGGAGCAAAGATCCCATTGACGCGGCTAGTCCCATGCATATTGTATGGACCTCTGGGCGCACAAACTGCATAGTATCATAAATAGCTAATCCATCTATTACCCACCCGCCAGGGGAGTTTATAAACAAATAGAAATCTTTGGCAGCATTCTCAAGACTGAAATATACCATAAGACCAATAAGTTGATTCGAGATCTCGCTATCAACTTCTTGGCCTAAAAAAAGGAATCTTTCTTGATAAAGTCGGTTGAGTGGGGTAAAATTGCATCCCCTAGGAACCGTACATGCACCTTTTGATGCATACGGTTCAAAAAAAAAGAATCAATGTATAAATTCTAGTCCTCTTTCCTTTTTCCTATTCTTTTTAATAGCAGGTTTTTTCGAACTTCTACCGAAAGGGCTTTTTTTCAATAACGACGAGTTTTGACTTAGTTTCTTTCTTAGAATAGAAAAAAGTTAATAAACTTATTGAATTAACTTCTCATTGATGTATTGTTTCATCGAGATTCAATCCAAATCACGATGGTGTTTTCATGTTCCTGAATGGGCCTATTTCATTTTTTTAGGTTTATGCTCTACTCCGGGTAAAGATCCGGCCGATTTCGATTTGCACATATAGGACAAATCTTCTCATCACCATTTCTTTTTGTTATGACTTTAGAAATAACAAACAGGAATCATTTATGATACACTAATTATAGATATGCTCCTAATTGGGTTTTTTCTAAACGGAGCCTGGATACTTCATTTTTTAGTCCAACAAGAGCCAACCATAAATCATTCTAATTGATAATAAAACTATGAATTCCTCCAAACAATGCATCGAATTGCACTTCACACTCCAATTTTTGGATGATTCAATTTCTCTTTTTTGGCGAAATAGAGGCGGGGACGAGAACGGGGAAATACCATATGACCCAATCTATTTGACAAGTCCCACTATACGTCAACCCAAGATGCATCGTCATCTCCAGGAATTCGGAAGGGTACTTTTGGAACACCAATAGGCATGAATTGAAAGAAAAAAGAACTAAATTTCACTTTGATGCGGAAACGTAATAATATGGTTTTATTGTCTCTATTTTCGAATATTGGCTTTATCATATTTTTTTATCCAAAGATTCAAAAATTCAGAAAGAAAGACAAAATCAATAAAGGAAAATTTTTACAAATAGGTTTTCCTAATGAGAAATTAAGGATAGACATATTTACTCATAGAAACTGGCATCAATCTCCCATTGCGTATTGGTACTTATCGAGTATAGAATAAATCTGCTTATCGTTGTTTCTACGAACAGAATTCTTCCATTATTAGGAACAGAAGTTAATAAATATTAACTTAACCCTTGTTAGTAAATAATCCACTGAAGAAGTGCAGTCTATAGGATAATCATAGTATTACAGTCTTTGCAATGCAATAAAGTTACGTAGTGTCTATTTTTCTTTGATAAGGGGGTATTTTCCATGGGTTTGCCTTGGTATCGTGTTCATACCGTTGTATTGAATGATCCCGGCCGGTTGCTTTCCGTTCATATAATGCATACAGCTCTGGTTGCTGGTTGGGCGGGTTCGATGGCTCTGTATGAATTAGCCGTTTTTGATCCTTCTGACCCTGTTCTTGATCCAATGTGGAGACAGGGTATGTTCGTTATACCCTTCATGACTCGTTTAGGAATAACCAATTCGTGGGGAGGTTGGAGTATCACAGGAGGGACTGTAACAAATCCGGGGATTTGGAGTTACGAGGGTGTAGCTGGGGCACATATTGTGTTTTCTGGCTTATGCTTTTTGGCAGCTATCTGGCATTGGGTCTATTGGGATCTAGAAATTTTTTGCGATGAACGTACAGGAAAACCTTCTTTGGATTTACCTAAGATCTTTGGAATTCATTTATTTCTCTCCGGGGTGGCTTGTTTTGGTTTTGGTGCATTTCATGTAACAGGCCTGTACGGTCCTGGAATCTGGGTGTCCGATCCTTATGGATTAACGGGAAAAGTACAACCTGTAAATCCGTTGTGGGGCGTGGAAGGTTTTGATCCTTTTGTTCCGGGAGGAATAGCTTCTCATCATATTGCAGCAGGTACATTGGGCATATTAGCGGGTCTATTCCATCTTAGCGTTCGACCGCCACAACGTCTATACAAAGGATTGCGCATGGGAAATATCGAAACCGTACTCTCCAGTAGTATCGCGGCTGTCTTTTTTGCAGCTTTTGTTGTTGCTGGAACTATGTGGTATGGTTCAGCAACTACCCCCATTGAATTATTTGGTCCTACTCGTTATCAATGGGATCAGGGTTACTTCCAGCAAGAGATCTATCGAAGAGTTAGCGTCGGGCTAGCAGAAAATCAAAGTTTATCAGAAGCCTGGTCGAAAATTCCTGAAAAATTAGCTTTTTACGATTATATTGGCAATAATCCGGCAAAAGGAGGATTATTCAGGGCGGGTTCGATGGATAACGGGGATGGAATAGCGGTTGGATGGTTAGGGCACCCTATTTTTAGGGATAAAGAAGGGCGTGAGCTTTTTGTACGTCGTATGCCTACTTTTTTCGAAACATTTCCAGTCGTTTTAGTAGATGGCGACGGAATTGTTAGAGCCGATGTCCCCTTTCGAAGAGCAGAATCGAAGTATAGTGTTGAACAGGTGGGTGTAACCGTTGAGTTCTATGGTGGCGAACTCAATGGAGTCACTTATAGTGATCCTGCTACCGTCAAGAAATATGCTAGACGTGCTCAATTGGGTGAAATTTTTGAATTAGATCGGGCGACTTTGAAATCCGATGGTGTTTTTCGTAGCAGTCCAAGGGGTTGGTTTACTTTTGGACATGCTTCGTTTGCTTTGCTTTTTTTCTTCGGACACATTTGGCATGGTGCTAGAACTTTGTTCAGAGATGTTTTTGCTGGTATTGACCCAGATTTGGATGCTCAAGTAGAGTTTGGAGCATTTCAAAAAATTGGGGATCCAACTACAAGAAGACAGGCAGTTTGATACAAGACCGCTTTGGTATCTTTCGCCTCTATTTTTTTGGTTTTGCAAGGAATTTTCGATAGAGTATCGGAGTGAATTTGAATCGCTGCTTTTGAACTCTTGCTCTTTCGAGATGATTACCAAAAAGAATAAAAAAAAAAAGAAAAAACAAACAGGTAGGGAAGCTATAATTGTAAATCACAATCGAATCTATGGAAGCTTTGGTTTATACATTCCTTTTAGTCTCGACTCTAGGAATAATTTTTTTTGCTATCTTTTTTCGAGAACCACCTAAAGTTCCAACTAAAAAGCTGAAATGATTTTTCATTATCTCAATTGAAGTAATGAGCCCCCCGGGGGGGGCTCATTACTTCAACTAGTCCCCATGTTCCTCGAATGGATCTCTTAGTTGTTGAGAAGGTTGCCCAAAAGCGGTATATAAGGCATACCCGGTAAAACTGACAAGTAAACCAGATATAAAGATGGCGACTAGGGTTGCTGTTTCCACTATGATTCTATCATTTCAAGATCCGTTAGGATTTCTCATAAGATTGTTTATTTACAACGGAATGGTATACAAAGTCAACAGATCTCAATGAATACAATAGAATTTATGGCTACACAAACTGTTGAGAACAGTTCTAGATCGGGCCCAAGACGAACTACTGTAGGGAGTTTATTAAAACCATTGAATTCGGAATATGGTAAAGTAGCTCCAGGTTGGGGAACGACCCCTTTGATGGGAGTCGCAATGGCTCTATTTGCGGTATTTCTATCTATTATTTTGGAGATTTATAATTCGTCTGTTTTATTGGATGGAATTTCAATGAATTAAATCTCTAAGAACCACAAAGTTTTCATTTTGGAACCAAAAAACAATCAGTTAGAACTTGGATTTATGGCCTATTCTATTTTGGTAGTTCGATCGTGGAATTTCTTTCTTTCTGTATTTCCGGAATATGAGTGTGTGACTTGTTCTAATTGATTCTATTGATAGTACAGAGACTAGGTCTGTCACCTTGATAGAGATGGTTCTACTTCGTCGGATATTTCTTCAAGTATCTGGAACACAAACTATAATGAACTAGATTAAGAAATATTTGAACTATGATTCATACTTAATATTCGACCTCGTGTCCGGACACCAAAAAAATTTCAAACTGTTTGAAAAAAAGAAAAATCTTTCTTTTTTTAGTCTAATTCATGAAATATGTGATAGTCCAATGGCTCTTACTCAAGGAATCCTTGGCTTAGCTTATGATTTTTTATTGAATCATCGTGGTTCTAGTATGAATCTGAGGTTTTAATCAATCCATAGGGTCTTAACAAGAGAATTCCTATCAATTCAATAATAAAGAAAGGAAAAAAGACACAGTAGAAACAAAAAAATGAAAGAAAAAGAAATAGGCAAAGAGAGGATTCAAGAGGCCTGTAAGGATTAAACAAATAAAATGGAGCCAACTTGATATTTTAGTATTATCACCGTAAAGAAGAGCTTTTGGATTTCTTTCGTGCATTTAGAAAAGATTGAATCGTAGATTAAGAAATTTCAAACTTTCTATTGCATAACTTTTTCTATTGCATAACTTT
>NW_026137599.1:305000-310000 GCF_009805555.1 Andrographis paniculata
TGGGAGAAAATTCGGATTGATCAATAAAAATCGATTTTACTGCTATTTTTTTTTTGTTTTTTCTGAGTTTATTCAATTTATCGTGAAAAGAAAAAGGGGATAAAGGAACCATGTCTTGATTGTTCTCTAAAGGTACGTTTTCTTCTTCCTTTTTAAAAAAGGAACTAAATAAATCAATTAAATTCCGAGAGGCTTCATGAAGTGCTTCTTTCGGGGTTAAACTCCCATTTGTCCATATTTCGAGAAAGAGTATTTCTTGTTTTTGATTCCCATTCCCATACGAATGAATACTATGATTCACATTTCGAACAGGCATGAATACAGCATCTATAGGATAACTTCCATCTTTCAAGTTATGCGGCATTTTTCGAAGATAGCCGCGATTTCTCTGGATTTTTAATCCAATACACAAACTAATTGGTTCTGTCAAGCTAGCTATATGTTGTGTATTGTCGACGATTTCTACATAAGGCGGTACGATGATATCTTGAGCAGTTACATATCCAGGACCCCTGACAGAAATATACGCGTCACAAGTTCCATATAGATTACTTCTCAATACAATTTCTTTCAAATTTATGAAAATTTCATGAATCGATTCTTGAATACCCATTATAGTACAGTATTCATGGGGGACATTCTCAGATTTTACACGTGTGATACATGTTCCTTCTATTTCTCCAAGCAAAGCTCTTCGAATCCCAATGCCGATTGTGTCGGCTTGTCCTTTCATAAGGGGAGATAGAATAAAGCGCCCATAATAAAGGCGTTTACTATCTGTTCTCGATTCAACACACTTCCAATGTAGTGTCCGAGTAGATACTGTTACTTTCTCTCGAACCATAGTATTATTATTTTATTTTATTGAATTATTTATTTCTCTTGTTTCTCTTGAAATTTATTCACTGTTCATTTCTACACACGTCTTTTTTTCGGGGGTCTACAGCCATTATGTGGCATAGGGGTTACATCTCGTATAAAAGTTAATAGTATACCACTTCGACAAATAGCTCGTAATGCCGCGTCTCTTCCGAGACCGGGGCCTTTTATCATGACTTCTGCTCGTTGCATACCTTGATCGACTACTGTACGAATAGCATTTGCTGCCGCTGTTTGGGCGGCAAAGGGTGTCCCTCTTCTCGTACCCTTCAATCCACAAGTACCGGCCGAGGACCAGGAGACTACCCGACCCCGTACATCTGTAACCGTTACAATTGTGTTATTGAAACTTGCTTGAACATGAATAACTCCCTTTGGGATTCTACGTGCACTCTTACGTGAACCAATACGTACATTCCTACGCGAACCGGTTCTCGGTATAGCTTTTGCCATATTGTATCATCTCATAAATATGAGTCAGAAATATATGGATATATCCATTTCATGTCAAAAGAGATTCTTTATTTGTATATTGAGTCCTTTAGCAAGTCGGATTATCCTTGTCTTTGTTTATGTCTCGGGTTGGAACAAATTAGTCTAATGCGACCCCGCCTGCGAATTAGTCGACATTTTTCACAAATTTTACGAACAGAAGCTCTTATTTTCATAGTTTTTATTCCTTATCTTATATCTTAATTCCGAATTTACTTTTTGGTAGAAAAGAAGTTTCTTGAAATTTTTCATCTAGAATCGTAGTGAATAAAAACCACCTAATCTTTCGAATCCTTGTTTCGGAGTCGATAAATTATACGTCCTCTGGTTGAATCATAACGACTTACTTCAATTTTGACTTTATCTCCCGGCAGTATCCGTATAAAACTACGTCGGATCTTCCCTGAAACATAACCTAGAACCAGATCTTCATTATCTAACCGAACCCGGAACATGCCATTGGGAAGTGATTCAGTAATTAAACCCTCATGAATCCATTTTTGTTCTTTCATTCCAGGTAAAGACCCCCTGAAGTATCAACTAATGGTGAAGAAAGGATATTAGGCAACTGATCCTCTTTCTTTTTTTTACAAATAGGAAGAGGTTTCGGATTCCATTTCGATAGTAAAAGGATTACCATACGGAACACAAAATTTCTCCGCCGATTCCTTGTAGTCGAGCCTCCCGGTCTGTCATTATGCCTCGAGAAGTAGAAAGAATTAGAATTCCCATCCCACCCAAAATTCTAGGAATTTGTTGAGAGTTGGAATAGATTCGTAGACCCGGTCGGCTAATCCGTTTTAAATTTAAAAATTTTCTATAGGGTCTTTTCCTATTTCTTCTATGTCCCAGGGTTAAAACCAAAAAATAGTTGTCTTTTTCTCTCTGTTTTCGGACGTTTTCGATAAAACCTTCTCGGAAAAGGATTTTAACAATATTTTTGGTAATATTAGTAGATGCTATGCGAACAACTCTTTTTCTATCCATATCGGCATTTCGTATCGAGGTTATTATCTCAGCAATAGTGTCTCTACCCATGATGAACTAAGATGATTGTTGCTTTCAAATTGGATATAATCAACATGTTTTTTTGTTTTTATTGGTTTCGAAGTATGAATTTTGCAAGGTGTATACGTGAGACACAATACTACGAATTAATTTCGTTATTAATTTATTTCTGTCAAATAAATCAAAGATATCACGATCTTATTTTATTTTATAATACCTCGGGAGCTAATGAAATTATTTTAGTAAAATTTAATTGTCTTAATTCCCGGGGAATTGCGCCAAAAATTCGAGTTCCCCTTGGATTTCCTTCTTGATCAATTACAACTGCAGCATTGTCATCATATCGTATTATCATACCGCTGTCACGTTTAAGTTCTTTACAGGTACGAACAATCACAGCTCTGACTACCTCGGATTTTTCTAGGAGCATATTTGGTACTGCTTCTTTGATCACGGCAACAATAACGTCACCAATATGAGCATATCGACGATTACTAGCTCCTATGATTCGAATACACATCAATTCTCGAGCTCCGCTGTTATCCGCTACATTCAAATGGGTCTGAGGTTGAATCATATCAAGTTTTTGCTCTATTCTTTCAATGCAAAAGATGAAAAAACTAAAAGAGATATTGGTTGTCCAAAAAAAGAAACCTGCAATTTTGTTTCATTCCCAAAACTCATTTCTGTCGGTTCTACATTTTTAGACCGAAATAACAAATTGAGTTCGTATAGGCATTTTGGATGCGGCTATTAAAATAGCCCTTCTAGCAATAGTTTCACTTACTCCACCCATCTCATAGAGTATTTTCCCTGGTTTAACAACAGCTACCCAATATTCCGGGTATCCTTTCCCAGAACCCATACGTGTTTCAGCGGGTCTTACTGTAACTGGTTTGTCTGGAAATATACGCACCCATATTTTTCCACCACGGCGTGCATTTCGTGTCATTGCTCGTCGACCCGCTTCGATTTGTCTAGATGTGATCCAAGCGGGTTCAAGTGCCTGAAGAGCATATTTCCCGAAACAAATATGATTACCTCGATATGATATTCCCTTTATTCTTCCTCTATGTTGTTTACGGAATCTAGTTCTTTTGGGGTTATAGTTGATAGTTGGTTCGGAATTCCATCTCTACTACAGAACTGGACATGAGAGTTTCTTCTCATTCAGCTCCTCGCGAATAGAAAGGATTCAAAATTCAATTTCAATTAATTTGAACAGATATTCGCACATTTTCCTAAAATATTTTCAAAATCAAAATAATAATTTTTTCGAACCTTCTAATAAATCTTTAGTTTCTTTTGTCCTTCTACCAAGTCAAAGAAAAAAGCTTTCGCGGGCGAATATTTCCTTTTGTAATCTCTATATTCAGTCGTAGCGCTTCTTCGTGACTTCTCAGATTTCTTTTTGGTTCATTTCGCCATCCCTACTAGTGAATGAGTAAGATTTGTTTGTTCAATAAATTTTTTTTCGGTCACAGGTCTCATCGTTCCCACCGCTTCGTACTTAAATGGTTAGGTCAGAATTCTACAACGGAGCTCATAACACAATTTATTTTTGAGTCAACTTTCTTAGTCTTTATTGGCTCCAAGCCCTTAATTTTCTTCGTAAAAAACACTTTTTTCTTATATTATATTAAGAAGGATTCATTTAATATTTAATTATTAATCTATTTAGTATTGATGCTTTATTACACTGTCTTTTATGAGATGTTTCATAGACCTTACATATTGGAATTCTATATCCGAGATATTTTTTTCTCTCTTTCTCTCATCCTTCCATTTATCCGCCCCTTTCTTTTGGATTTTGCTTCAAACTGCGAATTTAAGTTTATTCAAAAAAATTTCAGTTGCTACAAGGATATGAACGATTTATCATATCTTGACTGGTTCTTTCGATCCAGATAATACGAAGTGATGAATTGGTTTTCATACTACCGGGTTTTTAACCCTAACCTTAAAAAAACCAACGAGTCACACACTAAGCATAGCAATTATATCACAAAGTCAATCTACTTTTTATTCAATCCTCTAGAATTAAGAATTAGTTTGATTGACCAGAAAAAGAATGAATTGGTTTCCTTTTTTTATTCAATCAATGCATAGAAGCGAAAAACAATTAAAATTTTCTTAGTCTTCTTCCTTGTCTATAAAAATCCAAATTTTGATGCCTAATATCCCATAAATAGTCCGAACTCTATAGGAACAATAATTAATTTTAGCTCGAATTGTTTGTAGCGGAACCCTACCCTCTCTGATCCATTCAACACGTGCGATTTCTTTTCCGTCGATACGCCCTGCAATTTGCACTTGAATTCCTTTTGTGTCTGCTTGTTCAGTTAATTCAACGGCTTTTTTCATTGCTTTTCGAAATGAAACTCTATTCTTTAATTGCCCGGCTATAAATTCTGCAAGAATATTAGGGTTTCCGTAAGGTTTTTCAATTCTTGTGATAGCAATATTAAGTTTTCGGTTCACGTAGTGAAATTTTTTTTGTAAATTTATCTGTAATTCTTCGATTCCTAGAGGTCGATTTTCAATCAATACTTTTGGGAATCCCATATAGATTATCACTTGGATCAAATCGATTCTTTTTTGAATCTCTATATGGGCAATTC
>NW_026137599.1:337500-352500 GCF_009805555.1 Andrographis paniculata
GGGGAAAGAGAAAGCATTCAAAATTTTAAAGTATAGAAGATATGAAAAGCAAACAAAAATAAAAGAACAAAAGGAGACTAAGAAAAAAAGGAAAAAGCTCAAATAGATATAGCAGAGTACTGGGATAGGATTCCATTTGCGCAAGTAATAAGAGGTTCTATGTTATTAACTCAATCCATTTTTCGAAAATCGATTCTATTACCTTCACTCATAATTTCGAAAAATATTGGACGTATATTCCTATTGCAATTTCCCGAATGGTCTGAAGATTTCAAGGAATGGAATAGAGAAATACATGTTAAATGCACCTATAACGGTGTTCCATTATCCGAAACAGAATTTCCGAAAAATTGGCTGACAGATGGTATTCAGATAAAAATATTTTTTCCTTTCTGTCTAAAACCTTGGCACAAATCCAAAGAAGAGTCCTCTCCAAAAGATCTAATAAAAAATAAAAAAGAAAAAGATGATTTTTCTTTTTTAACTATTTTGGGAATGGAAGCTGAACTCCCTTTTGGTTCGCCCCGAAAACGACCTTCCTTTTTTAAACCGATTTTGAAGGAACTCGAAAAAAAACTGAGAAAATTCAAAAAAAAATCTTTTCGAGTTTTTGTTCAAGTTCTAATAGTGTTCAAAAGAAAAACAAAATTACTTCAAAAAGTTTTAAAAGAAATAAAAGAATGGGTTATCAAAAGGGTTTGTTTTCTAAAAAAAATAATAAAAGAATTTTTCAAAGGTTTAAAAGGCAATCTAATTCGATTATTTCGAATAAGAGAAGTCGAAATATATAAATTGAGTCAAATTAAAATTAAAGAAGAAAAATATTCCATGATTAACAATCAGATAATTCATGAATCATCTAGGCAAATTGCATCTCCAAGTTTGAAAAATTGTTTATTGACAGAAAGAAAAATGAAGGATCGAACTCATAGAACAAATACACTTCGAGATCAAATTGAAAGAATTTCCAAAGAGAAAGTAACTCCAAGAATGAATAATCTTAGTCCCAAGAAAACAAGTTATAGTGTTAAAAGATTCAAAAAATGGAAGGTATTAAAAAGACGAAATGCTCGATTAATGTGTAAATTATCTTTTTTTGTAAAATTTTTCATTGAACGAATATATACGGATCCAATTTTATTTATCATTAATAGTGTCAGAATGAATAGAGAATTTGTTCTTGAATCAACAATTCTTCAGAAATCAATTTACAATAATGAAAGAAAACAAAGAACACTTAAAAAAAAAAATAAAAATACAATTCCCTTTTTTTCGATTCTAAAAAAGCCAATTGATAATATTAGTAAAAGAAATTCACCTATTCTTTATGACTTATCCTACGTGTCACAAGCATATGTACTTTACATACTCTCAGAACTACGGGTCAATGACTTGTATAAATTAAGATCTGTTCTTCACTCTCAAGGACTGCCCTTTTTTCTTTTTCTTAAGCCTGGAATAAAGGATTCTTTTGAAAGACAAGGAGTAGTTGGTTCGAAATTGAAGAATAAGCAACTTCCGAGTTATGAAATAAATCAATGGAAAAACTGGTTAAAAGTACATTATCAATACGATTTATCTCAGATCATATGGTCTAGATTAATACCCGAAAAATGGAAAAATAGAGTTTCTCAGCATCATATAGCTAAAGCTAAGAAGGAAAATGTAAATAAACAACATCGATATGAAAAAAAAAATTAATTAATTCAAAAAAAAAAAAAGAATTTCAAGTAGATTTATTAGTTAATCAAAAAGAAAATTTTCAAAAATACTATAGCTATGATCTTTTATCATATAAATTTCTTAATTATGAAAATAAAACGGAATGCTTTTTTTATGGATTCCTCTTTCAAGGAAATAAGACCCAAGAGATCTATTATAATACACCTAAAGAAAGCTTTTTTAATACACTGAGGAATATCCTTATTAATAATTATATAGGAAAGGTAGATAGTCTATATATAGATCTGGACAAATCGGCCGATAGAAAATATTTGGAATGGAAAATTCCAAATTTTGATCTTAAACAAAAATTCGATATTCAGGCGTGGATGCCGATTGATATCAATAGGAATCAAAATACTCAAATTACTAATAATAATAACTCTCAGATAATTCAAAAAAAAGATCTTTTTTATCTTATGATTTCAGAAATGAATTCATCAAAGTCCCCAAAAACTTTTTTTGATTGGATGAGAATGAATGAAAAAATGTTAAAGCGTCCCAATCTGGAACTTTGGTTCTTCCCAGAATTGGTGTCACTTTATACTGTATATAAAACGAAACCTTGGTTTATACCAAGCAAATTCCTTTTTTTTTATTTGAATAGAAATAAAAAAAGTAGTGAAAAGAAAAAGATCAAGGAAAAAGAAAAAAGTTTGATAGCATCGAATAAAGAGCATCGAAATAAAGAAGAAAGAGAACCCACAAGCCAAGGGGATCTTGAATCCATTCTACCAGAACAAAAAGATATTGAAAAAAATTATGCAAGACCTGACACAAAAAAAGGCAAGAAACAAAAACAATACAAAAGTGACACAGAAGCAAAACTCGATTTCTTCTTAAAACGTTATTTGCTTTTTCAATTGAAATGGGACGATACTTTGAATCAAAGAATGATGAATAATATCAAAGTATATTGTCTCCTCCTTAGACTGATAGATCCAAGACAAATTACTATATCCTCGATTCAAAAAAGAGAAATGAGTTTGGATATAATGCTGATTCGGGGAAATTTCACTCCTACAGAGTTTATGAAAAGGGGAATATTAATTATCGAACCCATTCGACTGTCTGGAAAAAAAGAGGGACAGCTGATTTTGTATCAAACTGTAAGTATTTCGTTGGTTCATAAGAGTAAGTACCAAATTAATCAAAAATACGGATATGTTTTGAAAAAAAACAAAAAAGGGGATGAAGCTATTTTACCACATCAAAGAATAACTCAAAAGATAAAGAAAAATCATTTTGATTTACTTGTTCCTGAAAATATTTTATCGTTTAGACGTCGTAGAAAATTTCGAATTCTAATTTGTTTGACTCCAAAGACTCGGACTGATGTAGATATAAATCTAGTATTTTACAACGAAAAGAGCATCAGCCAAGTTTCACATGATAATAACTACTTTGATAGAGAGAAAAAGAAATTTATGAAAATCAAACTCTTTCTTTGGCCTAATTATCGATTAGAAGATTTAGCTTGTCTGAGTCGTTATTGGTTTGATACCAATAATGGCAGTCGTTTTAGTATGGTAAGGATCCATCTGTATCCACAATTGAAAGTTTGTGGATAATACACTTTTTTTATATATCCTATACTCTATTTTATATATCATTCTATATATCTTATACTCGATATATAATATAGGGTATATGAAAACAAACAAATACACAGATGAATCACATGTCTCACATTTCATTCTAGTATCGAATATGAAATAAATAATGTCTCAATTAGATTTTTAAATGAAGTAACAGAATCTTCTTCATTTTAGGTCTCAAATTTTTGATGTGAAAGTGTACCAATTCTTTTCTATTCCCATCTAAATCCAGTTTGAAATTGGATTGATTGATTTGAATTCTCAAAATGAAGCGTTTATAAAAAAATTCGAATTCGATTATTGTATATAAAAAATTACAATGAATAGGATTATTATTACTGATCGGTAAAATCCATATTTGTAAAAAGAGAAAGAGGAATTTTTTGATGGTAAAAAATTCATTCATTTCGGTTATTTCTCAAAAAGAAACGGAAGAAAAGAGAGGGTCTGTTGAATCTCAAGTATTCAGTTTCACCACTAAGATAAGTAAACTCACTTCACATTTGGAATTGCACAAAAAAGACTCTTCATCTCAGAGAGGTTTGCGAAAGATTTTGGGAAAACGTCAACGACTGCTAGCCTATTTGTCAAAAAAGAATAGAGTACGCTATAAAGAATTAATTAGTGAGTTAAATATTCGAGAGAGAAAAATTCGTTAATCTGAAGCATGATGCCATTTCAGCTTAGTTGTTTACATTTGTATGAACTTATTTTTCATTTCAGCAATACATGGAAGAATCACTCGGGAACAAACTTATGATTTCGCCAACTCCAAGAAAGGACCTCATGATAGTCAATATGGGACCTCACCACCCATCAATGCATGGTGTTCTTCGACTGATCGTTACTCTCGATGGTGAAGATGTTATTGACTGTGAACCAATATTGGGTTATTTACATAGAGGAATGGAGAAGATTGCGGAAAATCGAACAATTATACAATATTTGCCTTATGTAACACGTTGGGATTATTTAGCTACTATGTTCACAGAAGCAATAACCGTAAATGGACCCGAGCAGCTAGGAAATATTCAAGTACCTAAAAGAGCTAGCTATATCAGAGCTATTATGTTGGAATTGAGTCGTATCGCTTCCCATTTGTTATGGCTCGGCCCTTTTCTGGCAGATATTGGGGCACAGACCCCTTTCTTCTATATTTTTAGAGAACGAGAATTGATATATGACCTCTTCGAGGCTGCTACCGGTATGCGTATGATGCATAATTTTTTTCGTATCGGAGGAGTCGCTGCTGATCTACCTTATGGCTGGATAGATAAATGTTTGGATTTTTGTGATTATTTTTTAACCGGGGTTGCTGAATATCAAAATCTTATTACACGGAATCCAATTTTTTTAGAACGAGTTGAAAGCATAGGCATTATTGGTGCAGAAGAAGCACTAAATTGGGGTTTATCAGGACCAATGTTACGAGCTTCCGGGATACAATGGGATCTTCGTAAAGTGGATCGCTATGAATGTTATGACGAATTTGATTGGGAGATTCAATGGCAAAAAGAAGGCGATTCATTAGCTCGATATTTAGTACGAATTAGTGAAATGACAGAATCCATAAAAATTATACAACAGGCCCTGGAAGGAATCCCGGGGGGACCGTATGAAAATTTAGAAATCCGGCGCTTTGATAGGATAAAAGATCCTGAATGGAATGATTTTGAATATCGATTTATTAGTAAAAAAACTTCTCCAACTTTTGAGTTGTCCAAACAAGAACTTTATGTAAGAGTCGAAGCCCCAAAAGGAGAGTTGGGGATTTTTCTGATAGGAGATCAGAGTGTTTTTCCTTGGAGATGGAAAATTCGACCTCCGGGTTTTATCAACTTGCAAATTCTCCCTCAATTAGTTAAAAGGATGAAATTGGCTGATATTATGACGATACTAGGTAGCATAGATATCATTATGGGAGAAGTTGATCGTTGAAATGATAATTGATACAACAGAAATAGAAGCTATCTATTCTTTTTCCAAATTTGAATCCTTAAAAGAAGGATATGAAATTATATGGATGCTTGTTCCTATTTTCACTCTTGTGTTAGGAATCACACTGGGTGTACTAGTAATTGTTTGGTTAGAAAGAGAAATATCTGCGGGAATACAACAACGTATTGGACCCGAATACGCCGGACCTTTGGGAATTCTTCAAGCTCTAGCAGACGGTACAAAACTCCTTTTTAAGGAGAATCTTCTTCCATCTCGGGGAGATACTCGTTTATTTAGTATGGGACCAGGTATAGCAGTCATATCCATTTTACTAAGTTATTTAGTAATTCCTTTTAGCTATCATTTTATTCTAACTGATCTTAGTATTGGTGTTTTTTTATGGATCGCCGTTTCAAGTCTTGCTCCTGTTGGACTTCTAATGTCGGGGTATGGATCAAATAATAAATATTCTTTTTTAGGTGGGTTAAGGGCTGCTGCTCAATCAATTAGTTATGAAATACCATTAACTCTATGTGTATTATCAATATCTCTACGTGCGATTCGCTGAAACATAAAAATTCCCTTATTTCGTTTCTTTCTGACAAGAAAATTAAATGAGTTGAATATCCATTTTTTTTTTATTCATCATTATCATTAGGGTGGATGAACTAAACCAGATAGTTATATGAGTGAAATAAAACAGCTTCAAATTTTGCTGTTAAATAAATTCAATCCCATTTCCTATGTACAAGAATTAAGTGAAAGCAAACATAAGCGGCCTACACTGTTTAATCCAAGATTGGTTGATTAGTCACCATAGCTTGAAGTGGGTTCAAAAGATCAACTGTATGGGATTTTCTCTTACGATAGATATATTACCAACTAAAAAAATGAGTGGATGGTTAGGAAGACCAAGATACACAAAGGATTAGTAATGGAGATTCTATAAATTATCCAACCGGATATTTCTTTTTCTTTATAGAAAAGTAATTCAAATTGGGGCTTTTAGTTGGTAGAAATTATTAAGAAGTACTCCTCAAGATTTCGATCCAGAGTATGTTCCTATCCGCTGATTAAGTAAATAACTATCAAGAACGAAGGAATCTTTTACTTTTCAGTAATGTCCCTAAGAAAGTAGAATAGGAACGAAATAAAATCAAAATATGTAATGTAATATCGAATTTTTTTTCGTAATAAAAAGTGATAACTTGAAATATCTAAGTGTTATTTCTCTAAAAAGTCAACTCTTTTTTAATTCAAGGATAAAGTTATTAAGCAATAAAGAAAAATGAAAATTCGGAAAAGATGAGATTAATTCAGAAGCACTATTTTATTAGCAGACAGAATTCCATTGGTCTAATTCTAGGCTTTAGGATAAGAGTTTGACTCTTTATCAATCCTACACAAACATATCAAGATAAATGAAAAGTCCTTCGGTTTATTTGTGATCTATGAGGAGCCGTATGAGATGAAAATCTCATGTACGGTTCTGTAATAGCGATGGGAACAGTGATGTTATCATCGACTATGATTATCTAACAGTTCAAGTACAGTTGATATAGTTGAAGTGCAGTCAAAATATGGTTTTTGGGGATGGAATTTATGGCGTCAACCTATAGGGTTTATCATTTTTCTAATTTCTTCTCTAGCCGAGTGTGAGAGATTGCCTTTTGATTTACCAGAAGCAGAAGAAGAATTAGTAGCAGGTTATCAAACCGAATACTCAGGTATCAAATTTGGTTTATTTTATGTTGCTTCGTACCTAAATGTACTCGTTTCTTCATTATTTTTAACAGTCCTTTACTTGGGAGGTTGGAATCTTTCTATCCCATACATATTCGTTACTGAACTTTTTGACATAAAAAAAAGAAGTCAAGTTTTTGGAACAATAATCGGTATCTTTATTACACTAGCTAAAACTTATTTCTTCTTGTTCATTTCTATTGCAACAAGATGGACTTTACCGAGATTGAGAATGGACCAACTATTAAATCTTGGATGGAAATTTCTTTTACCTATATCTCTAGGCAATTTATTATTAACAACTTCGTCTCAACTTCTTTCACTGTAAAGGAATAAAATATTCGATTTTCACAACTTGTCACAAACAAGAGAAAGAAACAAGTCAAATTATTTATAGATATTCCGGTATGTTCCCTATACTGAGTCAGTTCTTGAATTCTGGTCAACAAACAATCCGAGCCGCGAGGTACATTGGTCAAGGTTTCATGATTACCTTGTCCCACGCAAATCGTTTACCTGTAACTATTCAATATCCCTACGAAAAATTGATCACATCAGACCGTTTCCGGGGCCGAATTCACTTTGAATTTGATAAATGCATTGCTTGTGAGGTATGTGTTCGTGTATGTCCTATAGATCTACCTGTTGTAGATTGGAAATTGGAAATTAATATTCGAAAGAAACGATTGCTTAATTACAGTATTGATTTTGGAATCTGTATATTTTGTGGTAATTGCGTTGAATATTGTCCAACAAATTGTTTATCGATGACTGAAGAATATGAACTTTCTACTTATGATCGTCACGAATTGAATTATAATCAAATTGCTCTAGGTCGGTTACCGGTGTCAATAATTGACGATTACACAATTCGAACAATTTCTTCGAATTCACCTCAAATAAAAAATGTATAAAATTCTTGATTCAAAAACCATTTACAAATTCAAAATCAAAATAGCTTTTTGACCTAAAGGAATGAGGTTTTGGTTTGGTCAATTGGTCAAGAAGGGTTGGTTCGCGAGAATCCTGGCTTCGTTTTGATTGAAAATCGATTTCTATTCGAATAATGATTTCAAAATGGATAGTTTCAACTTCTGCTTTTAAGAATAAGCATAGCCCCATAACTGTATTTCTATCAATCCACACCACCCCCCCATTGAAATTTCATTCAATTAAGAAATATCCTGTAGTTTTAGGATAACTTCGTTTTCCTGGTCAAGTCGACAAGGGCATGAAATTATTTGATTTTTTATAGAAAAAATGGATTTACCTGGACCAATACATGATTTTCTTTTAGTCTTTCTGGGATCGGGTCTTATATTAGGAAGTTTGGCAGTAGTATTATTTCCGAATCCGATTTATTCGGCTTTTTCATTGGGATTGGTTCTTTTTTGTATATCCTTATTCTATATTCTATCGAACTCGTATTTTGTAGCTGCTGCGCAGCTCCTTATTTATGTGGGAGCTATCAATGTTTTAATCATTTTTGCTGTAATGTTTATGAATGGTTCAGAATATTCCAAAGATTTTTATCTTTGGACCGTTGGGGATCGAGTTACTTCAATGGTTTGTACAAGTCTTTTTATTTCACTAATCAGTACTATCCTAGATACGTCCTGGTATGGGATCCTTTGGACTACAAAATCAAATCAGATTCTAGAACAAGATTTGATAAATAAGAGTCAACAAATTGGAATTCATTTATCAACGGATTTTTTTCTTCCGTTTGAATTCATTTCAATAATTCTTTTAATTGCTTTAATAGGTGCAATTGCTATAGCTCGTCAATAATAAATCTTTCAAACGAGTAATTGAAATGAAAATAGAATTAACAGAAAAGGAGTTGGTTAATGATGCTCGAACATATACTTGTTTTGAGTGCTTATTTATTTTCTATTGGTGTCTATGGATTGATCACAAGTCGAAATATGGTTAGAGCCCTTATGTGTCTTGAACTTATATTAAATTCAGTTAATATCAATTTTGTAACATTTTCTGATATTTTTGATAGTCGTCAATTAAGAGGAAACATTTTCTCAATTTTTGTTATAGCTATTGCAGCCGCTGAAGCAGCCATTGGATCGGCTATTGTTTCATCAATTTATCGTAACAGAAAATCAACTCGTATTAACCAATCCAATTTTATGAATAAATAGTATTTCATATAAATAGAATTGGAATATTCCTAAATTGATTCAAATTAGTGGTTTTGGACGGGTAAGATACGATCTTGGTTGAAAAAACAGAAAAAATCAAAGTATTTTGGTTTTCACTCATAAACCAATTTGGAAACCGATTAATTCGGATCATTCATTGATTCGTCTGGTATCGAGATCTAGGATTCATTTACAAGTTAGTTTACTAGACCGAAAATTTTTGATATTTAAAAACGGATAGATCTAATGTCACATTCAGTAAAGATTTATGATACATGTATAGGATGTACTCAATGTGTCCGAGCATGTCCCACCGATGTATTAGAAATGATACCTTGGGACGGATGTAAGGCTAAACAAATCGCTTCTGCTCCAAGGACCGAAGACTGTGTTGGTTGTAAGAGATGTGAATCCGCCTGTCCAACGGATTTCTTGAGTGTTCGAGTTTATTTATGGCATGAAACAACTCGCAGTATGGGTCTAGCTTATTGATACGTTCCATAAAACTCTACTTGATTCCATTTTATTGTTTTTTTTTTATCGACAAAACCTGTGCTCAAAATAAAATTCAAATATTTTGAGCACAGGTTTTTCTGGACCAAGTGTATCTTGTCTTTACCACGAATCATTTTCCTTGGTTAACAATAATTGTAGTTTTGCCGATATTTATGGGGTCCTTAATTTTCTTTTTTCCACATAGAGGAAATAGATCGACCCGATGGTATACTATATCCATTTCTATATTAGAACTTCTTTTAACAACTTATGCATTCTGTTATCATTTCGAATCGGATGATCCATTAATCCAACTAATTGAGGATTATAAATGGATCAATTCTTTTGATTTCCATTGGAGATTAGGAATAGATGGACTCTCTATAGGACCCATTTTACTGACGGGATTCATCACCACTTTAGCGATTTTAGCGGCTTGGCCAGTTACTCGAGATTCGAGATTATTCCATTTCCTGATGTTAGCAATGTACAGTGGACAAATAGGATTATTTTCTTCTCGGGACCTTTTACTTTTTTTTCTCATGTGGGAGTTCGAATTAATTCCTGTTTATCTACTCTTATCTATGTGGGGAGGAAAAAAACGTTTGTACTCGGCTACAAAATTTATTTTGTACACGGCGGGGGGTTCTGTTTTTCTTTTAATGGGAGTTCTGGGTATCAGTTTATATGGTTCTGCTGAACCAACATTAAATTTCGAAACATTAGACAACCAGATCTATCCTGTGGTCTTGGAAATAATATTCTATATTGGATTTTTTATTTCTTTTGCTGTCAAATTGCCAATCATACCCCTCCATACATGGTTACCAGATACCCATGGAGAAGCACATTATAGTACTTGTATGCTTCTAGCCGGAATCTTATTAAAAATGGGAGCGTATGGATTAGTTCGCATCAATATGGAATTATTCCCTCATGCTCATTCTATATTTTCTCCTTGGTTTATGATAATAGGCGCACTGCAAATAATCTATGCAGCTTCAACATCTATAGGTCAACAGAATTTAAAAAAAAGAATAGCCTATTCCTCTGTATCTCATATGGGTTTCATAATTATAGGAATTGGTTCTATCACCGATATGGGACTAAACGGAGCCTTTTTACAAATAATCTCTCATGGATTTATTGGTGCTGCACTATTTTTCTTGGCCGGAACGATTTATGATAGAATACGTCTTGTTTATCTTGACGAAATGGGTGGAATTGCTATTCCAATGCCAAAAACATTCACAATGTTCAGTAGCTTTTCGATGGCCTCCCTTGCATTACCAGGTATGAGTGGTTTTGTTGCCGAATTAATAGTCTTTTTTGGACTAATTACTAGTCCAAAATATCTTTTAATGACAAAATTCCTAATTACTTTTGTAATGTCAATTGGAATGCTATTAACTCCTATTTATTTATTATCTATGTTACGCCAGATGTTCTATGGATACAAGATAGTTAATATTGCAAACTCTTATTTTTTTGATTCTGGGCCACGAGAGTTATTTCTTTCGATCTCTATTTTTTTACCCATATTAGGTATTGGTATGTACCCCGATTTCGTTCTTTCATTATCAGTTGAAAAAATGGAAGTTATTCTATCTAATTCTTTTTCTAGATAATTTTTAGAAAAAACTAAAATAAACTAAATTGGATCATTTGAAAAGTCTTCATTGTACAATGACAAAAAGAAAAGACAGACTTTTTCTTCTCTTATGTTAAGTAAAAAAAATGAAATTTGAACTGGCGAGAATTCCGCGGATGACTACAATGTTTGATTCACGAGGTTCTCGCCAGTCCACCCAAAGTTTTTTTATCTTATATGTGCTGTAAACGCTTCGATTCCTACTTGTAAGAATCACTTTTTCAATTCAATTAGATGTGAATGAAAATGAACCATATCTATGTAATCCTATTCCTAATAGATTGACTCCAAAATAACATATCCAAATTAAAAGAAAGCCAATAGACGCTACAATTGCTGAATTTGTACTCTGAAATTTGATATTTGTTCGAGTATGTAAATAACTCGCAAATATGATCCAAGTAATAAAAGCCCAAGTTTCTTTCGGGTCCCAACTCCAATAGGATCCCCATGCTTCGTTAGCCCATACTGCTCCAGAAAGCATTCCTATGGTTAAAAAGAGAAATCCTAGACTAATAACGCGATAACTCCAATAATCCAATTCTTGAATCAAGCGCGACCTGTAATAATTTGTTGCAGAAAAAAAAGAACTATTTTTGAACACATTATTTCCTTCGCTCATATATTTAATTTCACCAACGAAAAATGACTCATTTAAATTTAATAAATAATTACTCGTATAAAAAAACTGTCTCTTTTTTCTAACTGTAATGACCAGAAGCGATACTGATAATAATGATCCACACAAAAGAGCCGCATAGCCTAATATCATCATACTTACGTGCATTATTAGCCATTGGGATTGAAGAGCAGGCACTAAGATTGTGGATTTGTCTATTTCAGTAAAAAGGCCTGAAGTAGCAAAGCCCTGGGTCAAAATAGCACTTGGACCAATTATTGTGCTTAGAAGATTTGCATTTTTTTTGAAATACGGAACTATATGAATAAGGGAAAAACTCCACGAAAGAAAGATTAATGATTCATATATATTACTTAAGGGAAAATGTTCCAAATAAATCCAACGATTCATTAACAATCCTGTTATACAGGAAAAAGTTATTATCAAACCTTTTTTATATGAATCATCCAGTTTTACGATTTCATCGAGTAAAAAGGTTATCAAATAAACTATAAGTATAATTGAAACGATCGAAAAAGTAATATGGGTTAATATATGCTCTAAAGTTGAAAATATCATAAAAAATTGCCTTAATTAGAAAATCGAAATAGGAAGTTGAATTCATTATAAGATCTACTTACTTTCTTTTAGGAGATGACATGCCGCCACTCGGACTCGAACCGAGATGCTCTAGCACTGCTTCCTAAGAGCAGCGTGTCTACCAATTTCACCATAGCGGCTTGTCTTGAACTCATAATAGCTTGTGACTAAAAAATCATCTACAATTAAGAATTCAACTGAGTGCAATATTTTTTACAAATTGATGAAAAAATCCGTTCAAATGGGTATTTGAAGGTTCATTATTTTCGTTTAGGGTCTTCGTTTTATTGTATATTTCATACTTTCCTTCTTTAAAACCAGGAATTAAGAGGGTATAACCCCCTCCAAAAAAAAAAGAATTTTGGTCTTAATGAACTCTTTTTTATTTGATAAGGTAAAGAGAATTCTTCTGCTTATATATTATATATGATAAGTTTGAAAACCGTACCAAATTCCAGTTCCTGTTGAGTTAATAAACAGGAACTGGAATTTGGGGGTTTCGTTTTACAAATGGAATCAGTCAAGTTTTGAGTCAGTCCAATTGAGATTATTCCAGCGTCTTATATTATAAAGAAATAAAATATGTATTTTATTTCTTTGTCGCACAAAAACTTGTTGAATTCCCGGTAGAAAGAGATTTTCCTAAGGAAAAGGCTTTTAACGACGCCCGATATCCTTTTTTTTTCCAAAAATTTTTACGAATACGCTTTTTTGATGCAGAAGTGCGTTTTTTTGGAACTGCCATTTAAATAAAAATTAAGAGATTGCTAGCTGAATGTGAAAGACATTTATTGTTCAAAAACAATCTGCGCTTTTCGAATATTTTTTTTTTCAAAAAAAATCTTTAATTAAAAAATAGAAAAGAATGGATAAGATAAGTGAGATAAATCTAAAATTGCTCGAAAAGGAAATATTACTAAAAAGAATATTCTTCTTTTTTTTTAGTAATTTGTTAAATTGAGTAAAAATATCCCTAATTTGACTTGAATTTTCAAATTTGTAGTGGACGGATAATCAATCTCTTTAGTTTGACCAGATGGAACTTCTTGGTTTGGATATTGGAATTATTTATCAGAATAAATAAGTATAAAAAGAAATTAAAACCCAAAGATTCTATTTAAGTTATGTTAACTTAGTGTATATCTTTATCCTTTTATTGAGTCCTTTCAAAAAAGGTGAAGTCTATTGAATCATAAACAATTCATATTAATTAAGAATTCAAAAAAATTTATGGAACAGACATATCAATATGGGTGGATCATACCTTTCATTCCCCTTCCAGTTCCTATGTTAATAGGAGTAGGACTTCTTCTTTTTCCGACAGCAACAAAAAATTTTCATCGTCTGTGCACTCTTCCGACTGTTTTATTGTTAAGTCTAGTCATGATTTTTTCAACTAATTTTTCTATTGAACAAATAAATACCAGTCCTATCTATCAATATGTATGGTCTTGGACGCTCAATAATGATTTTTCTTTAGAATTCGGTTATTTGATCGATCCACTTACTTCTATTATGTCAATATTAATCACTACTGTTGGAATTATGGTTCTTATTTATAGTGATAATTATATGGCTCACGATCAAGGATACTTGAGATTTTTTGCTTATATGAGTTTTTTCAGTACTTCCATGTTGGGATTAGTTACTAGTTCCAATTTGATACAAATTTATATTTTTTGGGAATTGGTTGGAATGTGTTCCTATCTATTAATAGGGTTTTGGTTCACACGACCTCTTGCAGCAAATGCTTGTCAAAAAGCTTTTGTAACAAATCGTGTGGGCGATTTTGGTTTATTATTAGGAATTTTTGGTCTTTTTTGGATAACAGGTAGTTTTGAATTTCGGGATTTATTCGAAATGGTTAATAACTTGGTTTCCAATAATCAAGTCAATTCTATATTTGTTACTTTGTGTGCTGTTCTATTATTTGCTGGTGCAGTTGCTAAATCCGCACAATTTCCACTTCATGTATGGTTACCTGATGCTATGGAGGGTCCCACTCCTATTTCGGCTCTTATCCATGCCGCTACTATGGTAGCAGCGGGTATTTTTCTTGTAGCTCGTCTTCTTCCTATTTTTATAGTTATACCTTATATAATGGATTTCATCTCTTTGATAGGCATAATTACAATATTATTAGGAGCTACTTTAGCTCTTGCTCAAAAAGACATTAAAAGGGGTTTAGCTTATTCAACAATGTCTCAATTGGGTTATATGATGCTAGCTCTAGGAATCGGGTCTTATCGAAGTGCTTTATTTCATTTGATTACTCATGCTTATTCAAAAGCATTATTATTTTTAGGGTCTGGGTCTGTTATTCATTCAATGGAAAGTATTGTTGGCTATTCCGCCGATAAAAATCAGAATATGGTTTTGATGGGGGGGTTAACAAAGTATATACCGATTACCAAAACTTCGTTTTTATTAGGTACATTTTCTCTTTGTGGTATTCCACCTCTTGCTTGTTTTTGGTCA
>NW_026137599.1:380000-385000 GCF_009805555.1 Andrographis paniculata
AAAGAATAGAGTTTCATTTCGAAAAGCAATGAAAAAAGCCGTTGAATTAACTGAACAAGCAGACACAAAAGGAATTCAAGTGCAAATTGCAGGGCGTATCGACGGAAAAGAAATCGCACGTGTTGAATGGATCAGAGAGGGTAGGGTTCCGCTACAAACAATTCGAGCTAAAATTAATTATTGTTCCTATAGAGTTCGGACTATTTATGGGATATTAGGCATCAAAATTTGGATTTTTATAGACAAGGAAGAAGACTAAGAAAATTTTAATTGTTTTTCGCTTCTATGCATTGATTGAATAAAAAAAGGAAACCAATTCATTCTTTTTCTGGTCAATCAAACTAATTCTTAATTCTAGAGGATTGAATAAAAAGTAGATTGACTTTGTGATATAATTGCTATGCTTAGTGTGTGACTCGTTGGTTTTTTTAAGGTTAGGGTTAAAAACCCGGTAGTATGAAAACCAATTCATCACTTCGTATTATCTGGATCGAAAGAACCAGTCAAGATATGATAAATCGTTCATATCCTTGTAGCAACTGAAATTTTTTTGAATAAACTTAAATTCGCAGTTTGAAGCAAAATCCAAAAGAAAGGGGCGGATAAATGGAAGGATGAGAGAAAGAGAGAAAAAAATATCTCGGATATAGAATTCCAATATGTAAGGTCTATGAAACATCTCATAAAAGACAGTGTAATAAAGCATCAATACTAAATAGATTAATAATTAAATATTAAATGAATCCTTCTTAATATAATATAAGAAAAAAGTGTTTTTTACGAAGAAAATTAAGGGCTTGGAGCCAATAAAGACTAAGAAAGTTGACTCAAAAATAAATTGTGTTATGAGCTCCGTTGTAGAATTCTGACCTAACCATTTAAGTACGAAGCGGTGGGAACGATGAGACCTGTGACCGAAAAAAAATTTATTGAACAAACAAATCTTACTCATTCACTAGTAGGGATGGCGAAATGAACCAAAAAGAAATCTGAGAAGTCACGAAGAAGCGCTACGACTGAATATAGAGATTACAAAAGGAAATATTCGCCCGCGAAAGCTTTTTTCTTTGACTTGGTAGAAGGACAAAAGAAACTAAAGATTTATTAGAAGGTTCGAAAAAATTATTATTTTGATTTTGAAAATATTTTAGGAAAATGTGCGAATATCTGTTCAAATTAATTGAAATTGAATTTTGAATCCTTTCTATTCGCGAGGAGCTGAATGAGAAGAAACTCTCATGTCCAGTTCTGTAGTAGAGATGGAATTCCGAACCAACTATCAACTATAACCCCAAAAGAACTAGATTCCGTAAACAACATAGAGGAAGAATAAAGGGAATATCATATCGAGGTAATCATATTTGTTTCGGGAAATATGCTCTTCAGGCACTTGAACCCGCTTGGATCACATCTAGACAAATCGAAGCGGGTCGACGAGCAATGACACGAAATGCACGCCGTGGTGGAAAAATATGGGTGCGTATATTTCCAGACAAACCAGTTACAGTAAGACCCGCTGAAACACGTATGGGTTCTGGGAAAGGATACCCGGAATATTGGGTAGCTGTTGTTAAACCAGGGAAAATACTCTATGAGATGGGTGGAGTAAGTGAAACTATTGCTAGAAGGGCTATTTTAATAGCCGCATCCAAAATGCCTATACGAACTCAATTTGTTATTTCGGTCTAAAAATGTAGAACCGACAGAAATGAGTTTTGGGAATGAAACAAAATTGCAGGTTTCTTTTTTGGACAACCAATATCTCTTTTAGTTTTTTCATCTTTTGCATTGAAAGAATAGAGCAAAAACTTGATATGATTCAACCTCAGACCCATTTGAATGTAGCGGATAACAGCGGAGCTCGAGAATTGATGTGTATTCGAATCATAGGAGCTAGTAATCGTCGATATGCTCATATTGGTGACGTTATTGTTGCCGTGATCAAAGAAGCAGTACCAAATATGCTCCTAGAAAAATCCGAGGTAGTCAGAGCTGTGATTGTTCGTACCTGTAAAGAACTTAAACGTGACAGCGGTATGATAATACGATATGATGACAATGCTGCAGTTGTAATTGATCAAGAAGGAAATCCAAGGGGAACTCGAATTTTTGGCGCAATTCCCCGGGAATTAAGACAATTAAATTTTACTAAAATAATTTCATTAGCTCCCGAGGTATTATAAAATAAAATAAGATCGTGATATCTTTGATTTATTTGACAGAAATAAATTAATAACGAAATTAATTCGTAGTATTGTGTCTCACGTATACACCTTGCAAAATTCATACTTCGAAACCAATAAAAACAAAAAAACATGTTGATTATATCCAATTTGAAAGCAACAATCATCTTAGTTCATCATGGGTAGAGACACTATTGCTGAGATAATAACCTCGATACGAAATGCCGATATGGATAGAAAAAGAGTTGTTCGCATAGCATCTACTAATATTACCAAAAATATTGTTAAAATCCTTTTCCGAGAAGGTTTTATCGAAAACGTCCGAAAACAGAGAGAAAAAGACAACTATTTTTTGGTTTTAACCCTGGGACATAGAAGAAATAGGAAAAGACCCTATAGAAAATTTTTAAATTTAAAACGGATTAGCCGACCGGGTCTACGAATCTATTCCAACTCTCAACAAATTCCTAGAATTTTGGGTGGGATGGGAATTCTAATTCTTTCTACTTCTCGAGGCATAATGACAGACCGGGAGGCTCGACTACAAGGAATCGGCGGAGAAATTTTGTGTTCCGTATGGTAATCCTTTTACTATCGAAATGGAATCCGAAACCTCTTCCTATTTGTAAAAAAAAGAAAGAGGATCAGTTGCCTAATATCCTTTCTTCACCATTAGTTGATACTTCAGGGGGTCTTTACCTGGAATGAAAGAACAAAAATGGATTCATGAGGGTTTAATTACTGAATCACTTCCCAATGGCATGTTCCGGGTTCGGTTAGATAATGAAGATCTGGTTCTAGGTTATGTTTCAGGGAAGATCCGACGTAGTTTTATACGGATACTGCCGGGAGATAAAGTCAAAATTGAAGTAAGTCGTTATGATTCAACCAGAGGACGTATAATTTATCGACTCCGAAACAAGGATTCGAAAGATTAGGTGGTTTTTATTCACTACGATTCTAGATGAAAAATTTCAAGAAACTTCTTTTCTACCAAAAAGTAAATTCGGAATTAAGATATAAGATAAGGAATAAAAACTATGAAAATAAGAGCTTCTGTTCGTAAAATTTGTGAAAAATGTCGACTAATTCGCAGGCGGGGTCGCATTAGACTAATTTGTTCCAACCCGAGACATAAACAAAGACAAGGATAATCCGACTTGCTAAAGGACTCAATATACAAATAAAGAATCTCTTTTGACATGAAATGGATATATCCATATATTTCTGACTCATATTTATGAGATGATACAATATGGCAAAAGCTATACCGAGAACCGGTTCGCGTAGGAATGTACGTATTGGTTCACGTAAGAGTGCACGTAGAATCCCAAAGGGAGTTATTCATGTTCAAGCAAGTTTCAATAACACAATTGTAACGGTTACAGATGTACGGGGTCGGGTAGTCTCCTGGTCCTCGGCCGGTACTTGTGGATTGAAGGGTACGAGAAGAGGGACACCCTTTGCCGCCCAAACAGCGGCAGCAAATGCTATTCGTACAGTAGTCGATCAAGGTATGCAACGAGCAGAAGTCATGATAAAAGGCCCCGGTCTCGGAAGAGACGCGGCATTACGAGCTATTTGTCGAAGTGGTATACTATTAACTTTTATACGAGATGTAACCCCTATGCCACATAATGGCTGTAGACCCCCGAAAAAAAGACGTGTGTAGAAATGAACAGTGAATAAATTTCAAGAGAAACAAGAGAAATAAATAATTCAATAAAATAAAATAATAATACTATGGTTCGAGAGAAAGTAACAGTATCTACTCGGACACTACATTGGAAGTGTGTTGAATCGAGAACAGATAGTAAACGCCTTTATTATGGGCGCTTTATTCTATCTCCCCTTATGAAAGGACAAGCCGACACAATCGGCATTGGGATTCGAAGAGCTTTGCTTGGAGAAATAGAAGGAACATGTATCACACGTGTAAAATCTGAGAATGTCCCCCATGAATACTGTACTATAATGGGTATTCAAGAATCGATTCATGAAATTTTCATAAATTTGAAAGAAATTGTATTGAGAAGTAATCTATATGGAACTTGTGACGCGTATATTTCTGTCAGGGGTCCTGGATATGTAACTGCTCAAGATATCATCGTACCGCCTTATGTAGAAATCGTCGACAATACACAACATATAGCTAGCTTGACAGAACCAATTAGTTTGTGTATTGGATTAAAAATCCAGAGAAATCGCGGCTATCTTCGAAAAATGCCGCATAACTTGAAAGATGGAAGTTATCCTATAGATGCTGTATTCATGCCTGTTCGAAATGTGAATCATAGTATTCATTCGTATGGGAATGGGAATCAAAAACAAGAAATACTCTTTCTCGAAATATGGACAAATGGGAGTTTAACCCCGAAAGAAGCACTTCATGAAGCCTCTCGGAATTTAATTGATTTATTTAGTTCCTTTTTAAAAAGGAAGAAGAAAACGTACCTTTAGAGAACAATCAAGACATGGTTCCTTTATCCCCTTTTTCTTTTCACGATAAATTGAATAAACTCAGAAAAAACAAAAAAAAAATAGCAGTAAAATCGATTTTTATTGATCAATCCGAATTTTCTCCCAGAGTCTATAATTGCCTGAAAAGGTCCAATATATATACATTATCGGACCTTTTGAATAAGAGTCAAGAAGAGCTTAGGAAAATTGAACATTTTTGCCTAGACGATGTAAAAAAGATATTAGGCATTGTAGAAAAACATTTCGCAATTGATTTACCAAAAAAGAGGTTTGAAATCTATTGAATCTTTTTCGTCTATTTTGAATTAAGATTCAAATAGGTTTTGAATCTGTAGT
>NW_026137599.1:390000-394488 GCF_009805555.1 Andrographis paniculata
TCTAGATCCCAATAGACCCAATGCCAGATAGCTGCCAAAAAGCATAAGCCAGAAAACACAATATGTGCCCCAGCTACACCCTCGTAACTCCAAATCCCCGGATTTGTTACAGTCCCTCCTGTGATACTCCAACCTCCCCACGAATTGGTTATTCCTAAACGAGTCATGAAGGGTATAACGAACATACCCTGTCTCCACATTGGATCAAGAACAGGGTCAGAAGGATCAAAAACGGCTAATTCATACAGAGCCATCGAACCCGCCCAACCAGCAACCAGAGCTGTATGCATTATATGAACGGAAAGCAACCGGCCGGGATCATTCAATACAACGGTATGAACACGATACCAAGGCAAACCCATGGAAAATACCCCCTTATCAAAGAAAAATAGACACTACGTAACTTTATTGCATTGCAAAGACTGTAATACTATGATTATCCTATAGACTGCACTTCTTCAGTGGATTATTTACTAACAAGGGTTAAGTTAATATTTATTAACTTCTGTTCCTAATAATGGAAGAATTCTGTTCGTAGAAACAACGATAAGCAGATTTATTCTATACTCGATAAGTACCAATACGCAATGGGAGATTGATGCCAGTTTCTATGAGTAAATATGTCTATCCTTAATTTCTCATTAGGAAAACCTATTTGTAAAAATTTTCCTTTATTGATTTTGTCTTTCTTTCTGAATTTTTGAATCTTTGGATAAAAAAATATGATAAAGCCAATATTCGAAAATAGAGACAATAAAACCATATTATTACGTTTCCGCATCAAAGTGAAATTTAGTTCTTTTTTCTTTCAATTCATGCCTATTGGTGTTCCAAAAGTACCCTTCCGAATTCCTGGAGATGACGATGCATCTTGGGTTGACGTATAGTGGGACTTGTCAAATAGATTGGGTCATATGGTATTTCCCCGTTCTCGTCCCCGCCTCTATTTCGCCAAAAAAGAGAAATTGAATCATCCAAAAATTGGAGTGTGAAGTGCAATTCGATGCATTGTTTGGAGGAATTCATAGTTTTATTATCAATTAGAATGATTTATGGTTGGCTCTTGTTGGACTAAAAAATGAAGTATCCAGGCTCCGTTTAGAAAAAACCCAATTAGGAGCATATCTATAATTAGTGTATCATAAATGATTCCTGTTTGTTATTTCTAAAGTCATAACAAAAAGAAATGGTGATGAGAAGATTTGTCCTATATGTGCAAATCGAAATCGGCCGGATCTTTACCCGGAGTAGAGCATAAACCTAAAAAAATGAAATAGGCCCATTCAGGACATGAAAAACACCATCGTGATTTGGATTGAATCTCGATGAAACAATACATCAATGAGAAGTTAATTCAATAAGTTTATTAACTTTTTTCTATTCTAAGAAAGAAACTAAGTCAAAACTCGTCGTTATTGAAAAAAAACCCTTTCGGTAGAAGTTCGAAAAAACCTGCTATTAAAAAGAATAGGAAAAAGGAAAGAGGACTAGAATTTATACATTGATTCTTTTTTTTGAACCGTATGCATCAAAAGGTGCATGTACGGTTCCTAGGGGATGCAATTTTACCCCACTCAACCGACTTTATCAAGAAAGATTCCTTTTTTTAGGCCAAGAAGTTGATAGCGAGATCTCGAATCAACTTATTGGTCTTATGGTATATTTCAGTCTTGAGAATGCTGCCAAAGATTTCTATTTGTTTATAAACTCCCCTGGCGGGTGGGTAATAGATGGATTAGCTATTTATGATACTATGCAGTTTGTGCGCCCAGAGGTCCATACAATATGCATGGGACTAGCCGCGTCAATGGGATCTTTGCTCCTGGTTGGGGGAGCAATTACCAAACGTTTCGCATTCCCTCACGCTTGGCGCCAATGAGGTTTTTGATTTGAGAGAAAAAAGAAAACTATGCCTTCGCCATATGAATATTAAGTAATAATAGCATGGCACTTCGAATTCGATATGGAAAATTTTTGTATTGTTTTTTTTTTCAAAAGATTCAATTATGTATCGAGAGATTAGTATGAAATAAAAGGTATTTCCCATTTTCTCTTATTTATTGGGAAGCCAATTCAGCGTTACAAACCTTTTTGTTTTCACACCGAAGGGCTCTTAACAATATTTATGTTCTATAAAAAAGAGTGCGAAAAAAAAAAACAAGATTTTTCCTTTTTTGGTTGGATTAAAAAGAAACTTTGGGATTGCTCAATCAAAGACAAAAAAATATTTTGAAATAGAAAGCAACGGAGCCATCATAGTATTTTTGAACCCCTACGAAAGGAAGGGTGGCGTTTTGATCATTTACCCATCTAGGGCTTGGAGCTGATAGATTTTTTTCTATTTCTTGAATTTGAAGGGTCAATTTGATTGTAGAGCCGTATGCAATGCACAAAAGATGATGCCCGTACGGTTGCTCAATTCGATCTTTTTTTCCTATTATTCTTTATCCTTATTTCCTCTTCGTTTCATCACACCAGATAGAGAACCCTTCTATCATCAGGGTAATGATCCATCAACCCGCTAGTTCTTTTTATGAGGCGCAAACGGGGGAATTTATCTTGGAAGCGGAAGAACTGCTGAAACTACGCGAAACCATCACAAGGGTTTATGTACAAAGGACGGGCAAACCATTATGGGTTGTATCTGAAGACATGGAAAGAGACGTTTTTATGTCAGCAACAGAAGCCCAAGCTTATGGAATTATTGATTTTGTAGCAGTTCAATGACAAAAAAAGGGATTTTGTGAAAATCCGGGATTTGATATTTTATCTCCGGGTTTACTATTTTATTAATATTTTTTTAAATACAAATAATTTAGAATCACCCGGTTAGGATTAATCTAAACCTGCCCATTATGTATATGATTCAACATGCCTACTATTAAACAACTTATTAGAAATACAAGACAGCCGATTCGAAATGTCCCGAAATCCCCCGCTCTTCGGGGCTGTCCTCAGCGTCGAGGAACATGTACTAGGGTGTATGTGCGACTCGTTTCGATTATGAGCTGACGAAAAAAAAAGAAAGAAAACCGATTTTCGGTATGTTGGGATGAATGATCAATACCAGTAAATAGGATAGAATAGAGGAAAGAACTCTATTCACTATCGAAAAATAAGCAAATCGATTCCTCTATTGTGTCTAAAGTTTATGGTTTCCGTTGGTGCAAATCCAATCACCGGAATTTCAGATAAGAAGAAATTCTCCATTGATAGCAAACGCTTATCCATTAAGCGGAGGAAATCTTATTGAAATTCAAAAACAAAAAAAAAACATAAAACTGAGGTTTGCACTCGGTCAAGAACGGACTACGAAGGTCAGCTACCCCAGCTAACTTTCCTAATTAAATATCGTTACTGTATAGGTCGGTCTGATTGTGAAAGGCCTGTTACTGGATAATTCGTGGGTAGAGCCGAAGAGTGTGGTATGAACTATACAAGTTCGCAATAACATTGATTAATTGATTAAATGAAGTAAAGGCTCCGATGTATAGAGAAGACCTCACCGTTTAAGAAGTAACCATAGAAACGATGGAACCCACTATTTCTAGTTCTTTTTTATTGACTCTATTTTGAAACCTATCAAAGGATAGTTCCTTATTTCTTTCGTATTTCGCAGTAGTAAATACCTAAAAAATCGTGGTCTGGAAGGTTATAGTAGCCAAAGCCATTGGGATTTTGATTTTATACATTGGAAAAATCCGTTTGGTTATTAATAGACCAGGGCGTGGAAAAGAATAACTGAAAGAAAAGAAATCAATTAGTTATTTGTCAAAGTTTTATTTATGTAATGACCAGAATTAAACGCGGATATATAGCTCGGAGACGCAGAACAAAAATTCGTTTCTTTGCCTCAAGCTTTCGAGGGGCTCATTCAAGACTGACTCGAACTATTACTCAACAGAAAATACGAGCTTTGGTTTCGGCTCATCGGGACAAGAATAAGCAAAAAAGAAATTTTCGTCGTTTGTGGATCACTCGAATAAACGCATTAATTCGAGAACGAGGAATATCCTCTAGTTATAGTAAATTAGTACATGATCTATACAAAAGACAGTTGCTTCTTAATCGTAAAATACTAGCCCAAATAGCTATATCAAATAGAAAGTGTCTTATATGATTTCCAATGAAATCAGAAAAGAAGTAGATTGGAACGAATACACCAGAATAAGTTAAATGGAGTTCCCCGGAGAATGAACTCCGGGAAGGTGGAGTCGAAATGACTATGAGAAAATAGGCTAAAGTAGTGAAAATGAATGAACACGTTCAATAAAAAAAACTCTTTTTTTTTTCGTTTTTTTTTTCTTATGACAGACATGATAATAAAATCTGGTTCTCAAATTTGTGTCGAACAAAAACCAATCCATGTTTGAGTTCGGATTGGAATTCTGTTCAAGTGAACAAAGAAAACTATTTTTTTTCTGGTTCTAAGACCAGTAGTTCTAGCGGTTCGACTCGGGTTCTTTCAAATTGTTTTCATTGTTGAGA